>NC_081183.1:81032473-81332473 GCF_029867415.1 Vicia villosa
TCTTCCTCACATAAGATCTCAAATGTAGTTTTGGACAAGAAACTCCATCATACTTTGCAAAGGTTGGAACTTTGAATTTTGGAGGGATAACAACATCCGAGATGAGCCCCAGATCATTGAAATCTAAGCCAGGTATTTTTTGTATCTCCATAGCTTTCATACGATCTTCCAGCTGTTGGTATTTTTCATCATCAGGTTCGTCCCCAGAGTGATCATCTCCTTCATTTGAAGAGAGAGAGGGTTTAGCAGAACCCTGGTTGCTTTGATTGTCTTCTTGTTCATCATCACCGACTGTTTCAGGGATCGGTGGCTTTGTGAACTTTTTGACTGGAATTTTGATCTTTCTTCTCAGGTGACTCACACCTACAGATCCTTTAGGCTTCTTCTTCTTCTTGAGTATCAGGGCTTTCAGCTCTTGTTGCCCCTTTGCCAGTTCCAGAATTGCCACTTGCACTTGGGCATTCTGCGCTTCGAGATTCTTGATACTCATTTCAGATTCCATCTCTTCTGACTGAAATAAACAGCGAGAAGATGAGAAATCCGTCATGTGAACCTGTTATGCAATGTGTATGACTGGATGCCATGTGTATGCAATGTATGAAATGTATATGCAATGTATATGAATGCAATGTATGAAATGTATATGCAATGCATGAAGTGAAATGTGTGTGCAATGTTTCAAGGATCTTAGAGTTTAGATTTGTTAAAGAAGAAACAAACGTTAGTTAATCAATTTATTTCTTTTTCTTTGCCTCATTTGGGCTTACAAGACAGAAAATAAAATAAATGATCTTTCAGGTCTCCCGTGGGCGCTTTTTCTTTGTCCCCAGGAATGCGTTGATTCTTTGTTCTTCTTGAAGCTGTCTGGTGAGCTCGAATAGCCTTCTCTCATAGTCCTGACAGTGTTCTTTGAAGGTGTCTCTTTCCTCTTTGAGTTGAACCCAGGATTTTTGCAACTCTTCCAAGTCAGTTGGCATATCCGGGTGTAGAATAACTTGAGGTTCGTAACCTTCGACTTCTGATTCGATAGTCACAGGTAGAACAGCGGGATAGGGCATCATGAGTTTTTGAGCATGAGTACGCACCCATCTGAGGTAAAGTTCCATAGGAATAGAATTCCATTGCCCCAGAGTTTTGCTTTCTATTCTATAGACACTGTCCCAAGCCTGTATGAATCTTCGTCGGTGTCTGTGAGAATCATTCTCGTAATCAAACACAATGCCACGGATAATCATGTCATGAGGACCGTTGCTTCTTGCATATCCGAATTGGCGTAGAGCTAGAGAGGGATTGTAAGTGATACCTCCTTTAATGCCAAGGAGTGGCACATTAGGGTATTCTCCACAATGATCAATGATAGTAATGTCTCTTTGAAAGAAGTTGTTCCATCGGATATCTGAATGAGATAAAGACATGATTCTGTAAGACCATTGTGCTCTTTGTTCATTTCTCAGTACTGATCGGGGAAGATGACATGTAAACCACCTAGCCAGCAGTGGTATACAGCACATGAGAGTTCCTCGCTTCTTCGTGGTACGAGTGTGTAGAGAGTGTAGGATGTCTCCCAGCAATGTTGGTACCGGGTTGCGAATTAGGAAAAGGTTGATGATGTGTACACTTATGAACTGGTCGGAATTAGGGAACAAAACCAACCCATAGATCAAAAGAGCCATAACTTCTTCAAAAGCTGGATAACTTTTGTTTTCTAGCAGTAGTCGAGCCTTTTCCAGTAAGAATTTGGCAAGCAAACCCTCAACTCCACTCTTTGTTTCCCAATTGGATTTGATTTCTGACTTTTGCAGATGTAAAGCAGCAGCAATGACTTCAGGTTTTGGTTTTCTTTCTAAACCAGTGAAAGGTAATTGATCTCGGATTGGTAATCCAATTAATTCAGAGAATTCTTCCAAAGTGGGTACCAACTGGTAATCAGGAAATGTGAAGCAATGATGTTCAGGGTCGAAGAACTGGAACAGGACCCGTATCATGTCTTCTTCAAACTTTGAGGTAACCAAATGGAGTAGGTGACCATGCTTTTCAGTGAATTGAGCATTCCTGGGGAATTCTGCTACCAAGACTTTGAGTTCAGATGGCACCGTTGAGATATTGATTCGGATGTAATCTCTGGTGGCGGGAGCCATTACCTGCAAAAACAAAAGTAAACTCTTTGATCCTTGAAATGTGTAGTGAAAAATGATGTGTTTATGATGCAAACATGTGGCACACAAAAACAAATCAAACAATAGCCTTAGGTTTAAAGGCTTGCATGAGGTTGATAGGTGATACCCTCCCCTCTGAAGTTGAGTTGGTTGAAAACCTGTCCTAGAATAGTATTCGGGTTCTATGATCCTTGGAGACAACATCTCAATACGGCGCTCGGACGGCCGATCAAGAATATTCCTCGAGGATAACTAGCTTCGATCAATTTCAAAGCTAGCCACTTAATAGGCCACAAGTCAAGTTCAACTAAAAGGTTCTAAGACAAATTAGTGTTAATGACACTTCGGAAGCCTAATATACTCCTTGATCGCTTTCAAGGGACATCAGTATAAACCAAAGTATCACACTAACGATGACTACCAGATTAACCGTATCGGTACATGCCGTACAGTTTCCTTGGTCTATTGTCATATACTTAAGGTATCTCGAGATTCGGGTTAGAATCTTTCACACAAGCAAAGTACCCAAGTAAACCTGTGAAAAGTAAAGCAATCAGATCAAACAATTGAAAACATCGAAATGATCTATACTCTAAAGGTAACCCCTTTTGAAAACATTTTGAATTTGTATTCCCCAGCAGAGTCGCCAGTTCTGTGGACCGTCCTTTCGGGCCATACCCCTCCGTGGGTGGGATACGTGAACTGACTCTTTTTTGTCGATCGGACGCTTTCGCGTCACTTTTGAAAAAGTTTACAGAGTCGCCACCGACCTTTTATTTTATCCAATGAAGGAAAGGTTTATAAAAGAAACAGAAAAAAGACCTTTGAGAGATTCTGGGTAAGGGGGTAGGTTATACAAAGGGAAGGTGTTAGCACCCTTTGTATCCATGGTTATCCATGGGCTCTTTAGTTTGCTTAGCTCATTTGCTTTACTTTTCAATTGATTCGGAATGCTTTACCTGTGTTTTTGAAATACCTTTGCAAATAGAATTTGTAATGATCCTTGTGCGGATATATACAAATGCTTGTTTATCTTTCGAAAGATGTTTTGAAAAGATCGTTAATTTTGTAATGATCCGTGTTTGGATGTATACAAAATATTGTCTTTTGGAAAATTCGTTTTAAAAAAACAACAGTGTATGAGAATTTTGTTTGTTTTGATTTTGAGCAAGCAAACTAGGAGGTCTACCCTGAGTTAGGAGGTCTTTATCCTTGTTCCCTTTAAAAATCTATCCATTCGTCGGATATAAACAAAAGGTTCGATTTTGTACTCGAAACAGTAGAAATGTAACTTTGATTTTGAAAAGAGTGAAAAGGGGTTACCCTAGGAGGTGCAAATGTGATTGTGATTGAATTCAGATATTTATCTTTGAAGTTAGTGATCTGACGGTTCAGTTTTATCTTTGACATACACGCAGTTTATATGGGTGCTGGAAATTAAAATGCGGAAATGTAAAGTGCAGAAAGTAAATCTACGCTATTACATCGATTGTGCGGGAAATGTAAACTAGCCTATTTACATGAATTTGACATCCTATACATTTATCTAGGAATTTTAAATTGCAAGAAATAAAAGGCATATTTTTGTATTTTTTGTGATTTATTTTAAATATAATTAATGCATTATTAATTAATTTAAAATAAAGAAAAGATGGAAATATGATTAAACCTAGCAAATAAGTTTAAAAATATGTACAAAATGTTTGTTAATTGATTTTAGAACAAAACTAATTTTTTTGGAATTTTTGAAATTTGTTTTTGGATATTTTAAGTTAATCAAAACATAATTATGCAAATAATTACACAAATAATTAAAACTTAAAGAGAAAATTATCCTAAATATGTACAAAATTAGTTTATGATATATAAACAATATTTAACACAAAGAACAATTTTTTTTTTATGATTTTTTGACTAATTAAAATAATTAATAAGCAAATATACAAATACATACTAATTAATTATGAAAAATATTGAAATTTTGAAGAAAAATAAAATATTTTTGTTTCATAAAATAATATATTATTTTAGAAGTTTAAAATATTTTTTGTGGAATTTTTGGAAGTTTTTAACTATTTTTAATTAATTTATCAAAGAAACTAAAATAAAAATAGAAAATAAAATTAAAAATATAAGGATACTGATCTGGTGTGGCAATTAATGAAGGAGCATGGTGAGCTTGCATGTGTGAGGCGTTGGATTGGCTTTGAGATTGATCCAAGGGTTCAGATCTGAGGTCACATGATGCACATGGTTAAAGTAGATCATGGGATTAGTGGGAGACCAAAGTCAGACTGGTCCCCACCTTCGCCTGCGTGGACCAATGGAAACAGAGGGAGAGAGAGCTGACTGTTGACTGACGAACCACGCTCGGACGCGTGGTCGTCTTCAACCTCCGTCCCATGCATTTTTTCTAGACAGATAGCGGGGGTTTTGAACCCCCTCTATTTTACAATAAGAAAACGTTATTTTTGGTAGCTTCCCAAACCTGCAAGAACACACGTTAGCAACACATGAAAGCAACCCAGATCCACTAAACATGATGCCCTGAATCCAAATATGTCATTAGTTTCGTGATTTGAGGCTCGTAGCTATAGGTTCGAAGATGTTAAAGTATGAACACTCATAAGCTTATGTTAATGGCATATGGCTATCCTCACGTGGGAGTTGGCATGTTAAGACCCAGATCACTTATGTAGGACCTCATAAACATGTTAGGGTGGTTAGTTCATATGGAAATTAATTGCAAATATGAAAATGAAAGTTAAGGCATATATACATGAAGAACACTTATATGCACTATACGACTCTCATAGGCCTATATTTAGAGTTCAATCTTACTCTATAATGTTTGAGAAGATGATTAGAAAGCTTGGTTTGTATTAATGTTGATTGGAGAATTGAATTTGAAATTTACAAAGTTATGGAAATTTTAGAGAATTTTGGTGACTTTCTTGACTATGCCTTGCAATATTTCGTGTCTCCTCCTATTGTGGATGTAGAAGAGCTCCTTTTATAGCCCAAAGGCTGCTTGGAAGTGAAGCAAGAAGCTTTGTTGCCTTTGTTGAAAGTTTGGTTTTTTAATATTTAAAAAACCTTGAATTTTGACTAAGCCTTGACTCCATTCAATGCTCTTGCCTTGCTCTTCAATTCTTGCAGAAAAATAAAAGATTCTTTGTGGTGAGTCATGCTTGGAGATCAAGCTACCATTATCCATGCATTTTCCTTTTAATTTTAATCTTAAAGTAAGATAAAATCATGCAAAAAATGGCCAATAAAGATGTGGGCTTTGTCTTGGTCGTGGGAGGCCCATAGTAACATGGCAAAGATGTTTGGACCATAAAAACTTGGACTCATTTGGAAAAAAAACATTTTTGAGCAATGTTGATTTCATGCATTTTCCCAAAATTTAGCCAACTTCAACAAGGTGTAAATCCTTCAATTTTTGTCATATGAAGGAGATCTTGCACTTTTTGGAAACCTCAAAGAGTCCTCTAACCAATGTCTTTGGTCTCATATCAAAATGATTTTTGGTTCTCCTTGTGTGTCCATTTGAAAAAAGTGTCTTTTTGTTGACTTTGAAAATGACCTGTAATGTCTTTGGCCATATTTTTCAAATGGTGAATGCTATGACCATGGGATCAATTGCATTTGAAAGATAATTGAATTTCCTTCAAAATGAGCTTTGGTTGACATTTTTTGGATGAAGGATGAGAGAGTTATGATCAGTCAAAGTTGAGTTGACTTTTCATGCAAAAACCCTAATTTTGAATCTTAGGGTTTTGTTGATTTTTGATCTTTCCTTGATGAATTGTGATCATCCAATGATCAAATGTTGAATCCTTTGACAAAATATGGACTTTGACAAAAAATTTCATTTTTGACTGTCAGTTGACTTTTTTGGTCAAACGGGTCGTCTGTTGACTGTTTGAGCTGCTGACGGTGCGTCTGAGTGAATTGAAGTTTGAAAATTTGTATGATGGTACTTTGAGATGTATGGATGTATATGAAATCCATTTGAGCTCTCAAAAACTTGTTGCTCCTGTAAAAACAAGAAAAACCCTGATTAGGGACTGTTTGTGTAGGAGACAGTTAAGCGTACCTGATTTTTGTGCAGTGTTGAGTTTCTGCTAATCATGTGATATTCAGAAGACTTCTAACACAAAAATCTTGGAAATTTGAATTGTGAATGATTGATTTGATTGATTGTACAAATCACTGTGAATTGTACTGTCTGCAGTTTGTCTGTCAACCGACTGTTCGTGTACTGAAGCAGCAGTTAAAGTGAAAAATCAACCGTCAAAGTTAATTTTCTTTTTTTTTTTTTTGTTGTTATTTTTGTTTTTGTTTGGTGTGAAGCATGAAAATTTATTTACATGACTTGTTAGAAAACAGAAACATAATAAATAACTGATATTTACGGTATGCGGGCAAAATTACCGATAATAACCTGAAAATTGTTTAACGCACAGAAATAGAAATATTTGACTGGCGGAAGTGAGATTTGAAAGAAAGTGTATGATAGTGTTGGAAAAAGAGAGATGTATAGAATAAAGTTAAGATTTGAATTTGAAAGGATAGATTTGAAAAGATTTTGAAAATAATGGAATATAGCACAAAAGTTAGTGGGAAAACAAAAACAATTGTTACCAGTACAGTGTGAGTTTCCTGCTTTTGCGCCTGCAAAAAGATTTAACCCTGCATGAACTGTGTTAGTACTATTTATCTGTAAAATAAATAAATAGTATTTGTGAAGTAAAGAACAGTATTTGGCGTTTGCGTAAGAATAAATTCCACTGTAAGCCAAGTTACTGTGTAAGAAAAATTCTGAAAACCAAGTTCTTCATATGTCAGGATATTTTGAAAAAATCCATGTTTATATGAGACTCTTAATTTTCATATTGAAACTTTCCTGAAAAAAGAAGTGGGCAAATTTTGGGGTATAACACATAGCAATCTGACCCCTTATCTTCCTCATTTATTTGAAGGATGTAGTAACTTAACATAAGAAACAAAAGATGTCAATAGTATATTATGGGCATGTTTGGAATAATATTTCAAATATAGCATCATAATCACAATTAATGTTCCAAATACAAATTATAGTCAACTCTAGAATGACTAATAAACCAGATTATATAGAACATGTCAGCTTTGGACAACTGAATGCTTGATGTTTTATAGTAAACATAGCTTTATAAGAAAACAGTAGCATACTGTTAGGTTCTATTTTATGCATCAATCACCGAGATCTACAGCTAAAAAGTTTTTGCTGAAGGCCGAAATACAAAGCTAAAATGGAATTAACCAACCTGTTAATACCAGTAGACAAATCAGACATATTCAAAGTTGTATTATATATACTTTTCCCATCCTCCAGTATGTGGCCAGAATCCTGCAGGCCAGAAGCATCGTGAACAGCACTTTGCCCCTTCACTTTGACGGTGACCATGCTAGAAGTCTCACCAATCATTTCAACTTTGTACCTATCAAATGGAAGCTTCTTCTTTCTTTCTATACATTAAACAACTCTTACAAGACAGTGATGGTAGAAAAAAGCAAAGAAAAAGTAAATAGCAGATACTCGCATTAGAGTTTGCTACCTTGCCTTCTGCATCTCAGCTATGTCCTTGAGTGCTCCACTGGCCACCAAGCAGCTAGTATCTGTAAGTTATCATTTCAAGGAAAAGTTTGCAAAACTCATAAGTTTGCAAACTTTCACTGTTTGATGATTGATGTTTGCAAGCACCATAATCCGTTACCGGTCTCTCGAGACGGACATTCCTAGTAACTCCCCCAGGTTTTCCACCTTAAACGATAACTATATTGTGTCAATATCAACAACCAAAATAGAACACACTTTAAGTCTCTCATTAAGTAAAGGCTCTAACAATAACGAGAAATAAATTAGCTTCATTTACCTCAGGTAGCTGCAGAGCTGTAGCGTGCAAAACCTCGTCATGGACGTGAACTTCTCCACGTATTTCACTTGCAAGGTGAAGAACCTCACCAGATTCAATCTTGCCTTTCTCCTTGTCCAAAACCTCATCAGCACATCACAAGATAATGATAATTAGTATCTAAAACAACACTAATTAGGTTATATCAAATCCACGTTATTATTAATCAAACCAAAACTATCAAAGTGCATCAACCTAAACCGATTGAAGAAACAAGAAACTCACGTTACAACCCAAAACTATCAAAGTGCATCAACCTTGAAATAGGCTTTTCCTTTACCAATTCCTTCTTTTGAGTAGTAATCTCAGTAGCCGATGCTTCTATACTACGAATCTTATCTTCTTCCCATTCTTTTTTCATCCGATCAAGGTAGTGCTCTTTAGCCTTTTCAAGTCCCAGCTTTCCACCTTTCCACACACATCCATTATACTGCAATGCCAACATAATCATCACTTTCAAAAATAACATATTAAGCAAATTAAATTTAGACTATGTTTGGCTTAAAATTGAAAACCCTAGAACATGGCTTAAAACCCTGACAATAATCAAAATTGAACTTAAAATTTAATCTAATAATAAAAGCGCGATGGAATTGATTAATTGAAGTGGGGAATGTTGCTGCTACCTTGCTGAAAAGTTTGGATAGGGATTTAGGATCGGAGAGGAAGTCGAGGTAAGCGAGGTTGCGGCATTTGGTTCGGATGGTTTCGAGAGATTGAACGGTGCCAAGTGATTCGAATAGGCGGCGAATGTCGTCGGTGGTTACGGCTTCACCTAAACCGCCGACGAATATTCTTACTGCTTTCTTCTCGATTTCTTCTACCTCCATGATTGTGAAGCGGTGTTCTCTTTCACTGTTCTGTGACCTAAAAATAGGGTCTAAGGTTACGCTTGGATTTGGAGGAGAAGGATTTTGTTTTCAGGTTTGTTTGAAGGTTGAACGACTGGGATTAGGGTTTTACGCTGAATTTTGGTTTCCTTTTCTTTGCTTATAGTTGATACTTGGGTCTCTTCTTTCATTTTAATTAATTAATTAATTTTTATTTAATTTTTAATATAATAATAATAATAATAATAATAAAAGGAGGGAAACAAAAAATTTTAGGGAAACGAAAAGAGGGAAAATTTGGCGGCCTAAAATTTTTTAGGCTTGGGTCACAGTTTGTAGTCAAAATTATAAGGCCGCGGTTTTTCTTTTGCGGCTAAAAATATCTGCAGTTTTCTAACCGTGGCAATTGAAGGAAAGGCCACAGTTTTACACTCCGGATTCAATATTCTATAACATACGTCTACGCTTTGATAACCATGGCCAAATCATATATGTGGCCAAAGTTTCTGAGCTGTGGACAATTTTAGCGTGGCCGTAGGCCAAATTTCTAGTAGTGACTTAATTTTTTTCAGAAAGTCTGAATGCAAATCCATTATAGCATACCCAGCAAGGACCACGGTGAACATTAAGTAAGGACCCACTGGATCTCTATACGCCCAGATCCAAGGCTCCAGCATGCGAGGTGCACCATAGATCCCCAGGAGCGCACCATACCAGATCCATACCCTCAGGTTCTCTAAATTGTTTTATATTTATTTTTATAATTAGTTTTATTTTCTTCTTGTTTTTTTTCCTATTTACAAATTACCAAATCCTTTTATTAAAATCAAACTTTTATTTTTTTTACCAAACTTTTTTTTATAAAATCAAATTTAGTTTCATTTAGGTTAATTAGGTTTAAAAATAATAATTAGGTTTAATTATTAATTTGGTTTAACTAATTAATTTTTATTTTAGATAATGATTTAATTTTAGGCTAATAATATTAATTATTAATTTTAGGCTATCTTTAACTTCGCCCCTAATCCTAAATCACATATTATTTGGTAGGTGTTGTCCGTCAACTAGGATTTTCCCTTAGGTTTAGTCATTAATCTTCAAGGCTTAGGCTTAGGTTTGCCTTTTGTAATCAAATTGAAATCTCTTTCAAGCCACGATTCTCTTCTCTTCTCAAAACTCTTGAATGTCGCATGATTGTTTAAAATTCGTCTTTTATTTAATTATGCTGTTATTTAATCATATAAATTATTTAATTTGCGTCTTTTAAATTCTAGAAGGTGTATAGGTCGCAATTATTCATTTTTTGATGTAATAGTAATTAGGACTTTTTATTTTCTGCACTTTATTTTTCGCATCCCCCGATTTTTGATTATGTACCCCCCAATCCCGAAGCTTTGTAATAGCGTAGAATATTTACTTTCCGCATTTTATTTTTCTGTATGATATTAACTGCGTGGTTAGTAAATAGGGAGTGATAACAAGTAATCGAATGTAGCTCACTAATTCAAGATAACATAATTGAATTTGAACCACGTGATTGCTACACACACCCACCTCTAGTGTAACTCCTCTTATTGCTGCCTTTCGATCAAAATAGTCAAGTCCCTTGGATATAGGAATACCTTAGCATATGCTGCCTACGAATTCAAATCATCATAGTCCCTCAGAAAAAGATCATAGTCCCTTCGAGTTGCCTACGAACAAAATGATATCGTCCCTCGATGTTGCCTCGATTAAATGGTGATAGTCCCTTCAAATGATAAGGTATCCTTTACTGTTGCCTAAATGACTATTATATCCTTCCCTTAGACTACCTGCCTCTTTATGGCATGGGACAGTCTTGTGGCGAATGATAACTCTCGATGACCCGCACATCCAATTGAAAGACTTCCTGCCCTCTCATGGTATGGATAGACCCTTTCAAACAAAAGACTTAAAGAACACGAAAGACAAACTTAGGGTAGGTAGTTCTTAATTGCTTGCTCAATACAAACAAATTCAAATGCTTTTCACACCTCCTTTTCAAATACTTTAAAACAAGGCTACGCTTATTTACAAGCTAAACTCCTTAACGAAATCTTTTTACTATTCACACACGACACTTTTCAAACAATTCAAACAAACAAGTGAGCTAAGCAATTAAGAGACCATGGAAAACCATGGATGCAAAGGGTGCCTTACACCTTCCCTTTGTATAACCTACCCCCCGAACTCAAAATCTTTCAAATGTATTTCCTGTTCTTTTTGCCTTTCCAATTGGATAAAATAAAAGTCGGTGGCGACTCTTGCTATCTGCACATTTCAAATAAAGTCAGTTCACCGTATTACAGAACTGGCGACTCTTCTGGGGATACTTTCGAATAAAAGAGGGGTTACCTTAGAGCTAGTTCACTTTAAAAATTGTTTGTTTGCTTGCTTTACTTTTCAAAGGTTGCTTTGGGTATTGAACGGAAGATGAGTCCTACACCCGGATTCGAGTGCACCTTAAGATAGGAGCGACATAGTCATGGAGACCTCCCTTGTGCATGCTTGGGATTGGTCAATATGAAGTTCGCACTTGAGTTAGGCCTCCACTGGTTATTGTGTACCTCTTTTGCATGAGAGAGGTTTACAAATGTATCTTTGGGTGCGTCGCAGCTCAAGGACCTTTAGTCACCTTTAACCCATCTTAACTTTTAGGAACATAGTGGGAGGGCTATTCTTAGTGCATGCCAAGTTATGGTCGCGACCCGATACTACAGCTCAGATAGGTTCTTTCTCAAAGTATCATTGCGTGGTATGTGTGGTGTCATTTTTTTACCTCCCCGTTTCACTTGGGAGGACAGCACGCTAGACCCTTCACGCGAAATTTGGAAGGAGAATGCGTCCGTGGCGGGATGAATTTTGTTTCAGTTCTTCCTATGATATCACATGAACTTTTTAATTGTCCTAACGAATAGGAGAGGGGAAAATGATCTCAAATTAACCCTAGGAGTTTGCTAAGTGTGGGGATTCACCTAGACTAGAAATTCTGGAGTCCGGGGGGTCAGTTATACATAGGGAAGAGTTTAAGCACCCTACATATCCGTAGTACTCTACGGGAACCTTCTTTGTGTCATTGTGATTGTGCTTACTGCTAATGATTGGGAAAATTTCTCCTTTGTGTTGGGAGAGAGAATTGAATTGATTTAAAAAGACAGACAGACAAACAAACAAACTGACTATTTTTGGTATTTTATTAGCTCACTGAGATTCCTTGTGAACCTCGTGCCTACATATCCCTAGTGAAAGTCAGAGCTTAATATAGTTCGGGGAACTAATTAAGGATTTTAAATGATTTTTGGTGCCTTGCTTGTAGCTCAAGGTTGAAGCTTTGAATTAAATCTCTGTTTACAATAAAGAGACATGAAATCATCTTTACAGAGAGGTATTTCGACTATTCCACCACAAACATTTTAAAAGTGACAGAAAAGATAAAAAAAATGATGTTTCATTAAGAGGGGAGTCTACTTGGTTGATCAAGTATGACAGCCATCGTGCCTCTAAAATGAAAGATTCTCAACCAAATTAGGGAAAGGGTCGTACAAGTCTGGGTGTGTTGCCAGAGCATGCCTTTCAGAGTCCTAATTGGGAGAATATTTGAAATGATGATTTGTTTGAAATGATGATTATTTGAAATGATTTTTTGTTTATGGTGAGATAAGAGAAATATCTACCTAGGAAGATGAGCTATGTCTATCTATTGTTTGAAAGATTTGATTTTTTTAGCTGGCTTGAATGAGGCCTAAGCTTGAGGCTTTTGATTGGTTTATTGTTTCTTATGAAAAATAACTCTACTGGGGAGAAATTAAACTAAAGAGTTTTTGTGTTCTGTACAAAGCCCAGAATTGAGGCTGACTCTACTTAGGGAGACTCTATTTTTGTGTGCCTTGTATGAAGCCCAAGTTTGTGGCTAACTGCTGAGGAAATTGAGTTTTTAAGACTATGGATGACTCTATTTTGTGTGCCTTGTACAAAGCCCAAGGTTGTGGCTGACTCTCAACTGTGGAAGTTATTAATTTGTGCCTTGTATGAAGCCCAAGGTTGTGGCTACTCTAGCTAGGGAAAGATTGTTTTCTGTCTTGCACAAAGCCCAAGGTTGTGGCGGACTCTTAAAGAAACTGAGTATGGAAGACTCTATGGTGAAAAGATCCTTGAGATTAGGAATCTTTGACACAGGAAATATGGTTTATCTGCCTTGTACAAAGCCCAAGGGTGTGGCTACTTAAGAATGAAGGACTAACTGGCGGAATTTTATTCTGCTAGAGGATTTAACAAACTGGTCTATTTTTATGTTTTTTGGAAGCTAACCCTTTCCAGGGGTTTTGACTCAGCTGGTGAAATTGTCTTTTGAAAGAATGAATTTTTGGATTTGAAGGAGTGGTTTTAGAGGCTGACCCTTTCCAGGGGTTTTGACTCTTTTTATTAACTGAGGTTGGAGGCTGACCCTTTCCAGGGATTTTTGTTAAAATGAAAGAATGATTGGAGGCTAACCCTTTCCATGGATTTTGACTCTTTTTATTAACTGAGGTTGGAGGCTGACCCTTTCCAGGGATTTTTGTTAAAATGAAAGAATGATTGGAGGCCGACCCTTTCCAGGGATTTTTGTTAAAATGAAAGAATGATTGGAGGCTAACCCTTTCCAGGGATTTTTGTTAAAATGAAAGAATGATTGGAGGCTAACCCTTTCCCGGGATTTTTGTTAATGGCAAAAAGATTTAACTAATTGAGACTTCTTGTTTAAAGCCCGAGATTAAGGCTGACTCTGACTGAGGATAAGCAAATATGGATCCTAGACTCTGCTAAGGAAAAATTGATGAAGATAATGGTGACAGAGACTGTCCATGTCTCTCATTCCAACAAGTGTACTCAATATGAGATTGAGACAATCTTAGCTTGTTTTAAGTTTGGTTTAAAGAATGGAAGAAACTCACCAAGATAGGCTAAAAGGTTACTAAAGACCTGTTCCTATGTTTATAAGAAACCTGATGGGTCCTTGTATACAAGCTCAAGAGGAAGCTGGGAATGCTTTTAAGAAGCCTGTGGGTCCTTGTACAAATCCCAAGAGGAGGCTAATCGAGGGTCCTTGTTATAGCACAAGAGAAAGCTATGTGGTTTTGAACTTATTTTGGCTCTAAGCAAATGGGTAAGAGGTTTCACCGGGAATAATTCCTCTTTGGGTGGATGTGTCCTATTTTGGGTTCTAAGGCTTTTGCCAAGATGTTTCACCGGGAATAATTCATCTTGAGGGTTTGAGCTACAGATCTCTAATTAGGAAAGAGCCTTCACCAGGAAGACATTCTCAATCCTAGGTCATATTCCTATAATATATAGTTTAATTGTCCTAGGGTTTACACTCAGACGTAGTTCTAAACAATATATAAACAGTTCTATATTTGACAGTAATTTAAATGAAAGACTGTAAATTGAAAGCTTGTAAAGCCTAACCTGGATGGAGATGAGGCCTTTGAATATGTATGTACAAAGCCTTACCAGCAATTGATGGACAACAGTTGAATATTTATGATTAACAGTTAAAGGTTTTGAAAACAGAAGAAGTGAAGATGGACATAGGTCACATAGGTATCTGAAGAGTTTCACCGAGAATAATGCCCTTCAAATACCAGAAGAATATTTTGAAAACAGAAAGAAGATCTGGTAAATACAGTCTTTGAAAACAAACTATGAAAAGAAAAAGGTGCTGGGTCTTACACTCTATTAGAGGCCCAATACTTTACAGTACTGGTTATAAAAACAGTTGAAAATAATTTGTGATTTTGAATGATTACTGTTGTGAAAATAGTTGATTAAAATAAAAGAGGGGGCTGGGACTTACACTCTATTAGAGGCCCAATGATTTTTGTTTATGAGAAACAGTTGAGAGGATGCGAGGTTCTGTTGTTTGAAAACCTCGATCGTCTGTTTATTTTGAAGTATGAAAACAGTTTTGAATTTTGACAAAGGTCAACTCAATTAGGGTAAAGATGAAATCTAAACCTTATTGAGACCTAAATAGCTTAGGGTTTTATCACAAAATATTTATGAGGTATTAGGTTTTTGAGAATTCAATGAAAACATATATTAAAACATATTTTAAACACTTAAAACAACACCATTTTCAACCTAATAAAAATATACAAAATAAATAATATTTTTGTGATTTTTTTTTATTATTCATAAAATATATATATTAATCAACAAGTGTGTGAAAAATGAAGTCAAAATGAATTAATTTGATGGGTTAAATAATTGATCAAAGTTGTGAAGAAATTAAGTGAAAAAAGTGATAAAAAAATTGGTTTTGGTCCTAGCAAGGCTTGAACCCACGCCCTTGACAACTACTTCACAAAACCTGACCAACTGAGCTACGCGCTCGGTTTGTAATACTACCACCATGGATTAATTTTATTTTAAAAACACCCAGGAGATTCAAATTTGCGCGCCACCTTAGTCATCTTCTTCCTCGATCTCGTGAGAATTTGAATTTCTAATTCTCTGGTTTCTCAACCAAATGGTATGATGTAAACATCAATTTTGCTCGTTTTTAGACGAGGAACATGATCATGGGTTCAGAATTCATTTATTCTAAGTGTAACTAACTAATTTCAGTATGAACACGAAGAACACATAAACCTTAAATTTAAAATTAAATGACAAGCAAGATGAATAAATGAATGATGATAGAAGGTTTTCAATCCTCTGATGATGCTGAACAAGATAGTATCGAGCTATATGAGAAAAAATACTCAAATAAGTGGGTTAGAGAATGAATTGCTCTACTCGTGAGGATAATGAGGAACACCTGGGCTTGTGTGAGTGATCCTAAAAGCTTCCTTGGAACTCAGTGATGCTAACTGAATGCTTATTGTAACTTCAATCCTTCTGAATTGCTCTACTCGACACCTTCGATTTGAGCTTCAAATGGACATGGAGGATGATGAATCTTCAGTTACAGATGAGCTGCAGCCATCTGAATAGCTTCACTATGCCCTAAGGAACGTGTATGGATGCTTGGCTTTGCTTGAAACCTTCTGAATTGCTCTATGGACCTCCAACTGCAAGAGCTCCAAAGTGAAAGCAACAATGGTGTTTCTTCACCTACATAAGTGATCCAGGTGCTTGGATCACCTCAAATGAACCCCCTTGAGATGTTAGAATGCTTACTTTCCAAAGAGAAGCTCTGGTTTGAAGAAAACGATTCTTCTTGCCAAAGAACTTTGAAAAACCATAAGCATGAGAAGAGAAAGAGAAAGAAAGGAATAGAGTTGCTTTGGTGTGTCTAATTACTGAGGTATGCACTTGCATTTATAGGCAAATGATGCAGGGAAATTGGAGATAGTAAGCTTGCTTAGTGAAGTGAGTTTGGTTTCCTTGGCTATGAAGAAATGTGGGAAAGATCCATTTGCAATGATGAGCTCTTTGATACCACTCCCTAGCCATCGGTTTTGCTTGATCTTAGGGGACAAATCTGAGACAGAAGTGAGCTCCAATTGGTTGGGAAGAGATTCCTTTGGTGATTCATCATCTTGCCATAAATTCTCAAATGTAATCATTACATAATCACATGCCTTTGTTTTTGGGAATATTCTCTAATCCTTATGCAATGATGAAAATGGATGTATGGTGTGCTTGCAGATGTATTAGAGGTCGTGTAGCATCATTTAGTGAAGTAATTTGCACAAAATTGCAAAGTTCCAAATTGCACATGACCTATAATTTTACTTCAAATGCCTAATTTTGATCAATCATATCTCTTAGCTCAAAATGAATTTGGAGAAGGTTGAGAATAATTTGGAAAGCCCTTAACATGTACTTCAATTTATTAGTTTGGTGTTTGCCCAAATTCTTTAGGGAAATTAGTGAAAAAGTCCCATAAAGTTTGAAGAAAACTAAGGTTTTCTTGCAATTTTTGTGAAGGCAGTCACTTTGAAGCTCCATATCTCTTCAATGGTTGATTTTTAGCCAAATAACTATATGTGTCAAAGTTGTTTATTGAATTAAAATCTACAATTTTCATGTTGGAAGTTTTTTTCAGTTTGTAGGTGAAATTTTGAGATATTCCCTTCCAAAGTTTGGCAAAAACCACTTGAAAACACTTAGAAAAATTTCTAAGTATGAAAAGTCAAACTTTTGACTTTTTGATTCTTGATTGATTTTCTTGATTTTTCTTGATCAAATGACTTCAAATATCATATATTGATGATTTAAAACTTCAAAAGTCATGGTTGACCAAAATTTCTAAAAAGTCAAAGGTGATCTTGTATAGTTTACTTTTTCAAATGAAGTGAATTCTTGGACTTTTGTGATGAATCAAACTCTCCTCCTCAAATGAGTGATCTGAATGGATTATATTGAGGTAATAGAAGCTTTTGAGTCATGCTTTGAGTTTCGGATCCATGTCCTGATTAAAAAGTCAACTATCTTGGTGAATTAGGTCAAAAACCCTAATTGTCGACCAGATGAAATTGATGACTGTAGGCCTTAAATTGAAGTGTAATCCCCTATGGATATTGTCATATAAACTAATTGAGGATGATTGAAGCCTTTGAGTGATGCCCTGGGGCTTTCTAGGGTTTCCCAAATGTGATCCCTGATTTTAGTCCTTGATAGGCTCAAAACCCTAGACTGGTGAGGTAAGTAATCCTGAGTTTAGGTGATGGGTATCTAATCAATCATAGGTGAATAGAATGAAGCTTTTGAGTCCCGTGGTTGTGTTAGAAACCATCCCTTTCACTGATTGATCCTTTGCCTGAGCTCTTTTGTTCCTGAGCACCCCCGACTAAGTACCAGATAAATAGGTGACTGCTCTGAGTATCTGTTTTGACTGTGATGAAAAGTTAAAAGATATGTCATCTAAGGGGGGTCAAAATTAGGGTATGAGAGTATGCATGTACCATGTTCGAGGGTGCTTTGGAGGGGCTGACAATTTTGAGTAACTTGGTAGAACCCGTTGATGATATCATCCTTATCCTTAGAAGTACCTTTGGGGAAGGGTAGTTACCTGGTCATACTTCATGCAAACCTTTAAACTTAAGGACTCTTGTGTGACTTGTTTGTTACCTAACCTTTCTATTTCCTTGCAGGATTTGCTGGTAGGACATTTCGTCCTCACTACCTTATGCTCTAACCTTCTATTTCCTTGCAGGATTTGCTTGTAGGACATTTCGTCCTCATTACCTTATGCTTTAATTTTCTATTTCCTTACAGGATTTGCCTGTAGGACAATTTGACCTTATGCTTTACTTAATCCATTGAATCTGCATGACATCATAACATCATAACATCACATGTAAACTAACCCTCTCAAGGATCTTAGGGATTTAGGGCGCACAATTTCATGTGCTCTTATCAAGGACGGAATTCCTATTTAGGGGCATGAGGATTTACTATCCTCTTGCCATTTGTCTTCCAAATCAAAGACACTGCACCTATCAAGGGGCAAAAGGATTTATTTTCCTTTGGCCTTATGCCTTCCAATTCAAAGGCTCAGTACCTATCAAGGGGCAAGAGGATTTTTTTTCCTCTAGCCATGTACCTTCAAATTCAGATATATCCTGAATCAGAGGCGATGACCCACTCGATATGATTAGCTTCATTCTCAAAGAAGGGCATTTAAATACAAAGACCTAGACTCTTCAGACGAAGCGGTGACCAGTCATTTCCTAATGTCGCAAACTAAATTTCCTAACGATCCTTGAACATTGCATCTACATTCATAAACATTGCATAACAGGTTTTTGCAATAGGCTTCCCGTTCTCTCTCGCTGTTTATTTCGGCACAAATGGATTTCGAACAACCAGTCAAAAATCTTCAGGCTCAGAATATCCGGTTCCAAGGTTTGATTCTAAACTTAGCCAAGGGGCAAGACGAGTTGAAAAACCTTGTTAACCCAGAAGAAAAAGGATCAGCATACGCAACAAATTTATTCCATGGCACATGCCGCCGTCTCAAGTTCTACAACAATTGCTCAATCGGAGCGTGACAACTCTATTGCCTCCGTATTCAGTCTCTGCCAATCCTGCTCCTGGGTACAAATACAGGAAGATGTGCTTATCATTCATGATACCGAAGATTATGGACTGTTGAAGCATAAGATCCAAGATTTAATTGACGACAAGATCATTGACTTCAACTCACCTGAGAACCCTCACATGGCTAATGCTATGTACCGCCAGAAAGGTCATAATGAACGCAACCTATATGTTGAAGCAGTTCTACAACAACGAAGAACTGTCCACAATGATCTAGGAACCAAGTCCCATACATCATTCCTTGTAAACTGATTGAGTTCTTCTTGCATGGCAATTATCCAGTATGGATCTTCTAGAGCTTGATCAACACAAGTTGGCTCGATCAAAGAAACAAGACCTAATTGACAGTCTGCATTGTTCTTAAGGAATGCCCTTGTTCTGATGGGATCGTCTTTCTTTCCAAGGATCACATCTTCTGAATGAGCTGATGCAAGTCTGGGTGATCTTCTGACTGTTGACTCTTCAGAGATACTCAGATCCTCTAAAGAAGCAGCAACTTGATCTTCTGATCCATTGCTTCTAAGACTTCCAGCTTCTGCAGCTTTGCTACTTGGTTCTACAGCTTTTGATATGACAATATCTAAATCTGCAAAATTCTCAAGCTGCTTTGGTTTTTCAAGACCAAGCTTATCATCAAACCTGATATTGATTGATTCTTCTACAATCAATGTTTCAGTATTGTATACTCTATAGCCTTTAGAGCGTTCAGAATATCCAAGAAGGAAACACTTTTGTGCTTTAGAATCAAACTTACCAAGATGATCTTTAGTATTCAGAATAAAACAGACACATCCAAAAGGATGAAAATATGAAATGTTGGGCTTTCTGTTCTTCCACAATTCATAAGGAGTCTTATTTAGAATAGGTCTTATAGAGATTCTATTCTGAATATAACATGCAGTGTTTATTGCTTCTCCCCAGAAGTGCTTAGCCATATTGGTTTCATTGATCATGGTTCTGGCCATTTCTTGTAGAGTCCTATTCTTTCGCTCTACAACTCCATTTTGCTGTGGATTTCTAGGGCAAGAGAAATCATGGGAAATACCATTTTCTTTGAAGAACTCCTCAAAGAATCTGTTCTCAAATTCGCCACCATGATCACTTCTGACCTTTATGATCTTGCACTCCTTCTCAGATTGAATCTGAGTGCAGAATTCAAAGAACACTGAATGAGACTCATCCTTGTGTTTTAAGAACTTTACCCATGTCCAGCGGCTATAATCATCTACGATGACTAATCCATATTTCTTCCCTCTGATAGATGCTGTTTTGACTGGTCCAAACAGACCAATATGCAGAAGTTCTAACGGTCTTGAGGAAGAAACAACATTCTTAGACTTGAATGCAGGTTTGGAGAACTTGCCCTTTTGACATGCTTCACAAAGAGCATCTGATTTGTATTTCAGATTTGGGAGTCCTCTGACCAGATTTAGTTTGTTAATCTGAGAAATCTTTCTCAAACTAGCATGTCCTAATCTTCTGTGCCAGACCCATTGCTCTTCAGAAACAGACATAAGGCAAGTCACCTTCTGCTTCTCAAAATTTGAAAGATCAATCTTATAAATGTTGTTCCTTCTCTTGCCTGTAAATAGGATTGAGCCATCCTTCTGACTTACAGCCTTGCAAGACTTTTGATTGAAGATTATATCATAACCATTGTCACTTAATTGACTTATGGACAATAAGTTATGTGTTAATCCTTCTACAAGAAGTACATTAGTTATGGAAGGAGAGTTACCAAGACTTATGGTTCTAGAGCCAATGATTTTGCCCTTCTGATCTCCTCCAAACTTGACTTCTCCACCTGGTTTAAGCACCAGGTCTTGGAATGTAGACCTTTTTCCCCTCATGTGTCGCGAGCACCCAGAGTCCAGGTACCATGACATTTTGCTTTTTGTCCTCTTTGCAGCCAAGGATATTTGCAACAGAAATTATCTTCTCCTTAGGTACCCACAATTTCTTGGGTCCTTTCTTGTTAGTTTTCCTCAAGTTCTGATTGAACTTAGGTTTAGCATTATAAGAGATAGGAGGAACAGCATGATAATTTCTATTCTGAGTTCCATGATATTTCTTAGGTTGTGTCACATGCTTCTTAGTGCGTGTTATGTGAAAACTTTGAGCATGTGATGTGAGCCTAATATCATGTGCATGGCCATATTTGAACTGATCATACAATGGCTTGTATGTGATTTTCAGATCATCAATAGGTTCAAATTTATGTGAGGTATCACCCTCATAGCCAAAGCCAAACCTTCTGTTTCCAGAAACACCATATATCATAGAAGCAAGATGACTTCTGCCAATACTTCTAGATAAGAACTTTCAGAAGCTCGAGTCATATTCTTTCAGAATATGATTGAGACTTGGAATGGATTTTTCTGTTTCAGAAGGAGATCCACCATCTTTGGATAGATTTAAAACTTTTTCCTTCAGTTCAGAATTTTCCACTTCTAGCTTCTTAGTTTCAAATTCAAACTGCTTCTTCAGCTTTTTGTATTTCATACTAAGATGAGCCTTGAGTTCCAGAAGTTCTGTTAAACTGAAAACTAACTCTTCTCTAGATAGTTTAGAAAATACCTCTTCAGAATCTGATTCTGATGTAGATTCTGATCCATCATCTTCTGTAGCCATCAGCGCAAAGTTGGCTTGCTCTCCTTCAGAGTCTGATTCTGATTCTGATTTAGAATCATCCCATGTTGCCATAAGACCTTTCTTCTTATGAAACTTCTTCTTGGGATTCTCCTTCTGAAGTTTTGGACATTCATTCTTGAAGTGTCCAAGCTCATTGCACTCATAGCAGACAGCCTTCTTCTTGTCAGATCTTCTGTCACCAGAAGATTCTCCTCGTTCAAATCTCTTTGAACTTCTGAAGCCTCTGAACTTCCTTTGCTTGCTTTTCCAGAGTTGGTTTACCCTTCTGGAGATCATGGACAGTTCATCTTCTTCTTCAGATTCTGATTCTTCAGGATCTTCTTCTTTGGCCTGAAAAGCGTTAGTGCATTTTTTAAAATTAGATTTTAATGCAATAGACTTACCTTTCTTTTGAGGCTCATTTGCGTCCAGCTCTATTTCATGGCTTCTCAAGGCACTGATAAGCTCTTCCAAAGAAACTTTATTCAGATTCTATGCAATCTTGAATGCTGTTAACATTGGACCCCATCTTCTGGGTAAGCTTTTGATAATCTTCTTTACATGATCAGCCTTGGTGTAGCCTTTATCCAGAACTCTTAATCTAGCAGTTAGCGTTTGAAATCTTGAGAACATCTTCTCAATGTTTTCATCATCCTCCATCTTGAAGGCTTCATATCTCTGGATTAGAGCAAGAGCTTTAGTCTCCTTGACTTGAGCATTTCCCTCATGGGTCATTTTCAATGACTCATATATATCATAGGTCGTTTCCCTGTTAGATATCTTCTCATACTCAGCATGAGAGATAGCATTCAACAAAACAGTCATACATTTATGATGATTCTTGAAAAGCTTCTTCTGATCATCATCCATTTCTTGCCTTGTAAGCCTTACGCCACTAGCTTTCACTGGATGTTTGTAACCATCCATCAGAAGATCCCATAGTTCACCATCTAGACCAAGAAAATAACTTTTCAGTTTATCTTTCCAGTATTCAAAGTTTTCACCATCAAATACTGGTGGTCTAGTATAACCATTGTTACCATTATGTTGCTCAGCAGAGCCAGATGTAGATGCAGGTGGATTTGTTGGAATTTCACCAGCCATCTTTTACTGAAGCGTTTTTCTCTTCCTGAATCTTTTCTAAAAACGGTTAAGTGCTTGCACCTTAGAACCGGCGCTCTGATGCCAATTGAAGGATAGAAAAACACTTAGAAAGGGGGGGTTTGAATAAGTGTAGTCTAAAAATTTGAATGATAAAAACAAATTGCACAGTTATTTTTATCCTGGTTCGTTGTTAACTAAACTACTCCAGTCCACCCCCTTGGAGTGATTTACCTCACCTGAGGATTTAATACACTAATCGTAACAGATTACAATGGTTATCCACTTAGTCCACGACTAAGTCTTCTAGAGTCTCCTTATCACAACCTGATCACTCTAGGAACAATTGCTTAGACACAAGCTAAGACTTTCTAGAGTATCCTGACCACCACGTGATCACTCTAGTTACAACTGCTTAGACACAAGCTAAGACTTCCTAGAGTTTCCTGATCAAACCTGATCACTCTAGTTCCTTACAAATTAATGTAATCAAATAAGAGTATTACAAGCGCTTCTGAAAAGCTATAATCACAACAGTGATATTTCTCTTAAAGTTTAAGCTTAATCTCACTAATATATTACAACAGCAATGTAGTGAGCTTTGATGAAGATGAAGTTTGAGAGCTTTTGATTTGAACAGCGTTTCAGCAAGTTTGTATTCACAGAGTTGGTTTTCTTGCTTCTCAACAGAACTTCATATTTATAGGAACTTGAGAAGATGACCGTTAGGAGCATTTAATGCTTTGCGTAATCCGTACAGCATTGCATTTAATGTTTCACTCTTTTGTCAACTACCTCGAGCCTTGTTTACGCTGTGTCTACTGACGTTGCCTTTAATAGCTTCTAACGTTCCTTTTGTCAGTCAGCGTAGCCTGCCATCTTGTACTTGCTTCTGATCTGATGTTTGTGTATACAACGTTTGAATATCATCAGAGTCAAACAGCTTGGTGCAGAGCATCTTCTTGTCTTCTGACTTTGAAGTGCTTCTGAGCGTGATACCATGAGAACTTCAGTGCTTCTGCTTCTGATCTCTAGTTCTTCTGATGCTTCCATAGACCCATGTTCTGATTCTGCTTTGACCATCTTCTGATGTCTTGCCAGACCATGTTCTGATGTTGCATGTTGAACCTTCTGAGTCAAAGCTTCTGAGCGCTGATTTGTGCATACTCTTTATATATTTCCTGAAAGGGAAATCGCAGTGTATTAGAGTACCACATTATCTCATACAAAATTCATATCCTTGTTATCATCAAAACTAAGAATATTGATCAGAACAAATCTTGTTCTAACAGACTCATCCTTCGACCTAACGCACGGTTTTCCAGACATCTACGGATGCAAATTGGATTTAGCCTAACAAACGACTCATCCTTCAACCTAACGCACAGTTTTCCAGACATCTGCGGATGCAAATTGGTTCAGTCTAACGCACGATTCTTCCCTCAGCCTAACGCACGGCTTTCCAGACATCTACCGATGCAAATGGGATTCAGTCTAACGCACGACTCATCCTCCGGTCTAACGCACGACCTATCCTCCAGTCTAACGTACGACTCATCCTAAGTATATCCTTCAGATACGATCTAAAGTACGACGTATTCTGACTCTCAAGTCTATCAAGATGGATGGCATCTCTAAACTCATCTCAATCAATCCTCTCAATCAATCCTCTCAATAACTTGGTGGCATCTTCAAGCCCATCTCCAAAAAGTCCCTTCATCAGCAAGGGCAAATTCCTGGGTATTTTAGTGTTCAATCCACTTCTACCTTCAGACTTCGACTGGCACACAAACCAATCTACATCTTCAAGTATAAGAAGATTGAACAGGGGCAGCTGTCATACCCCAAAATTTTCCCACCACATTTTTATACTCAAGTTCATTTGAATATCAGAAGCTCAAGATTTGACTAATTGTACACTCTCCTAAACAACAACCCTCAAACTAGGGTTTTGATCTTTTCAAAGAAAAATCAGGTTCTGATACCTCCAAAGGACTCCATGGTCTCTCATATGCCTCAAAGGATCCTCATGCCAAGTTTCAAGCTCTGATTCACAAGATTGCTCAGTCAACTGCTCAAACGATCAATAGTCGACCAATTTGACCTAAAAGTCAACTACGGTCAAAGTACAGTCAAAATGCCAGATTTTTGGTCAACATCAACATTTTAATGTTAGATTCATCATTTGATCAAGTTTTGAGCATGATGCATCAAGAAAAGCTCCAAAATCATCAAGAGCCTGAGTTTCTAAATTAGGGTTTTCATAGGAGAAAGTCAACTGAACTTTGACCAGCCATAACTTTCACATGGAACATCATAAATTTTCCATCCAAAACTCATCTTAAAGGAAATTTGATTCTCTACAACTTTGTCTCTAACATGCCAAGGCTAGAAATGCACCATTTGGGAGATATGGGCCAGTACATTACAGGTCCTCCAAAAAAGTCAACAAAAACACCTTTTGGGTCAAAGCTCATAACTTGAGTATGGGATATTCAATCGAGATGAAACCAAAAGGATTATTTAAAGGACTCTCTGAGCTTTCTAAAAAGTCCAAGATCATTCAAAAAGGTTAAAAATTGAGCAAGATACGAGTTGCACAAGTTGGGCGAAATTGAGGAAAGGCATGAAACCCTAATTACACAATTTTTGATTTTTGGCTTAATGGGCCTAAATACTTGACTCCAAAACCTATTTCTAGCATGATCCACGACCCATATGCCTTCCCATTCATTTTTATTATTATTATTCATTTTATTTTTGAATTAAATCACTTAAATTCAATTTAAATAGAATAAAATAGTAAAGATATAAAAGATTTGGTCTTGGTCTATTTTGTTAATTCAATATTCAATTAAAATCATGGCTAAACTAATTGGAGAGAAGATTGCCTAAAAATAGCAAGATTGAGATTTGATTTTCTATCAAATATTTGCATATTTCCATGTCACTCTATAACTTGAACCCTAAGCCTTTTGGTGCCCTAATTCTATTCACTATAAAAGGCTCTTTCATTCAGCAATAAGGGGAAGACGAAATTCTGGAGAGGAGAGCAGCCAAGGCGTTTGAGTTTTGATTAAAAATCTCCTTACAAACTTGCACCACAGTGCCTTGATGTATGGCTATTCCCAAGCATGTTTGAGACTCTATTCTTACTACTGAGGCGTCAAGGATAATTTCCCGATCAAAAAGCAAGATCAAAGCATTCCAGAACACCTCAGCTTGAGCACCCCGGTTTGGTAAAGTTGCAATTTCGATTCTCTTAATTCGTGTGTTTCTATTGATTTTTAATGGTTCATATCATATCATAGGGTCCATTAGAACAGGTTTGATGCATTATATGCAAGGTTTAACGTGAGAACCCAAAGCCACCATGGTTAGGGCACCGAGTTCATGAAGCGTTAAATCCCTAGATGCAATCCGATTCAGGAGAAACTAACACCACCATCAGACTCGTAGGGTCCAAATTAGTGGACCAGGGTTCTTGTTGCGTTTGTTTTCGTCCAATTTTGCAGGTTTCTGAGTGTGGCTATGGAGTAATATGAAGATGTGAAGAATCCGCAGGAAATCTCGTAGGAGATTGCGCAAGGAAATCCGAAGGTGCGGAGGAAAAAGACGATGAGGTGGACGCGTTGACCGTTGGACTGCACGTGCAGCGTGTTTATTCGCTGGTCAAAAATCCAGGGTTCTTCCTCGTGCGTGATTGGCTGGCCAAACAAAGACTCTCTCTCTCCACTTCTCATTGGTACATACAGAGATAGTGGGACCCAGGCGCTGACTATTACTAATTTTCTTTGCTTTATTTTATAAATTTATTCTCAGTCAGGATTACTAACGAATGGATAAAGTGGAACAGCTGGCGAAGGAGGCGCTTTGAATAACAAAGGACCTGGGTTCGAACCCCAGGTTAGACTTAATTTTTTTCAGAAAGTCTGAACGCAAATCCAGTATAGCATACCCAGCAAGGACCACGGTGAACATTAAGTAAGGACCCACTGGATCTCTACACGCCCAGATCCAAGGCTCCAGCATGCGAGGTGCACCATAGATCCCCAGGAGCGCACCATACCAGATCCATACCCTCAGGTTCTCTAAATTGTTTTATATTTATTTTTATAATTAGTTTTATTTTCTTCTTGTTTTTTTTCTTATTTACAAATTACCAAATCCTTTTATTAAAATCAAACTTTTATTTTTTTTTACCAAACTTTTTTTTATAAAATCAAATTTAGTTTCATTTAGGTTAATTAGGTTTAAAAATAATAATTAGTTTTAATTATTAATTTGGTTTAATTAATTAATTTTTATTTTAGATAATTATTTAATTTTAGGCTAATAATATTAATTATTAATTTTAGGCTATCTTTAACTTTGCCCCTAATCCTAAATCACATATTATTTGGTAGGTGTTGTCCGTCAACTAGGATTTTACCCTTAGGTTTAGTCATTAATCTTCAAGGCTTAGGCTTAGGTTTTCCTTTTGTAATCAAATTGAATTCTCTTTCAAGCCACGATTCTCTTCTCATCTCAAAACTCTTGAATGACGCATGATTGTTTAAAATTCGTCTTTTATTTAATTATGTTGTTATTTAATCATTTAAATTATTTAATTTCCGTCTTTTAAATTCTAGAAGGTGTATAGGTCGCAATTATTCATTTTTTGATGTAATAGTAATTAGGACTTTTTATTTTCTGCACTTTATTTTTCGCATCCCCCGATTTTTGGTTATGTACCCCCCAATCCCGAAGCTTTGTAATAACGTAGAATATTTACTTTCCGCATTTTATTTTTCTGTATGATATTAACTGCATGGTTAGTAAATAGGGAGTGATAACAAGTAATCGAATGTATCTCACTAATTCAAGAATACATAATTGAATATGAACCACGTGATTGCTACACACACACACCTCTAGGGTAACTCCTCTTATTGCTGCCTTTCGATCAAAATAGTCAAGTCCCTTGGATATAGGGATACCTTAGCATATGCTGCCTACGAATTCAAATCATCATAGTCCCTCGGAAAAAAGATCATAGTCCCTTCGAGTTGCCTACGAACAAAATGATCTCGTCCCTCGATGTTGCCTCGATTAAATGGTGATAGTCCCTTCGAATGCTAAGGTATCCTTTACTGTTGCCTAAATGACTATTATATCCTTCCCTTAGACTACCTGCCTCTTTATGGCATGGGACAGTCTTGTGGCGAATGATAACTCTTGATGACCCGCACATCAAATTGAAAGACTTCCTGCCCTCTCATGGTATGGATAGACCCTTTCAAACGAAAGACTTAAAGAACACGAAAGACAAACTTAGGGTAGGTAGTTCTTAATTGCTTGCTCAATACAAACAAATTCAAATGCTTTTCACACCTCCTTTTCAAATACTTTCAAACAAGGCTACGCTTATTTACAAGCTAAAGTCCTTAACGAAATCTTTTTACTATTCACACACGACACTTTTCAAACAATTCAAACAAACAAGTGAGCTAAGCAATTAAGAGCCCATGGAAAACCATGGATGCAAAGGGTGCCTTACACCTTCCCTTTGTATAACCTACCCCCCGAACTCAAAATCTTTCAAAGGTCTTTCCTGTTCTTTTTGCCTTTCCAATTGGATAAAATAAAAGTCGGTGGCGACTCTTGCTATCCGCATATTTCAAATAAAGTCAGTTCACCGTATTACAGGGATTTTCTCTTATGATTCTTGTTGAAAAGACCTTGTCCTCTTATATATTCCTTGTACTGGAAGCAAATAAAGCCTTCTTAATCAATACAACTTTGAATGGATCTCCACATACTTCAAAGAATTAATCCCATTTGGAAGAATAACCCCAAAGATATCATTGAAAGAGTTTTCTCAAAAAGTCAACTTCTTGAGGTTGATTTTGACCAAAAGTCAAAGTTATTGTAGATAGTTTCCTATCTTGAAAACATCATGTTTCACCTCAACATCTGTGCTTGAAGCTCAAAACAAATAACTTTCCACACAACTAGTCAGATGAATTGCCTAATGCATGAACCATCATGATGATAATAGTCAGAACATGAACCATAGAATCAGCTGATGAACGTAAGCACAACGAAGTGAACCTCCATCTATGGTTCATAGGCCCTCTGGTTGAAAACAAACCCTGATAGATGAAGAAATCTCGATCGACCTGGAACCTTTATTGAGAAGATAATCCTGACATACGTTGATCACCAAATGCCTTGGAACACAAGCCTTATTTCTTGATTTAAAAGATCAGGGAAATAAACCCCTAATCCATGGCCAAGGAGAACCTCAATTGAAACAAGTCCACCTGAATTCATATGAAACCCTAACTCTATATATGACCTCGATCCCTTTCCAAGTCATATTGATTAATGATGCATGAATTATGTAAATGCCCTAATGGAAAGGTGATGCATATGAAATGAAAAGCGTAAGCCAGTTAAAAGTTAAATTAGGAGGGCAAATTTTAGGGTGCAACTGTAACACCCCAATTCTACCCAAGCATTTAGGCAAGAAAATATCAGAGTATTAAAATTTCATACAACACAATTAGGATGTTACACTAAGTAACCAAACAAACACCTAGAAAACAAACAGACATCAGCGATGCCAAAAGCATACAACACCTGCCAATAAAATGATACATAACACACGGAAGATATGAACATATATATATATATATATATATATATATATATATATACGTATAGCTCTCACACTCAAAGAGGAGTTTTCCAAAATAAAGCGTTTACTATACACATCAGCACATCATCACATATACATGTTCAAAAGAGTCATATACAAATAAATAACAACAGACTCCCGACTCCCCGGGGTTACGTATCAGAGCGACCGACAAGACCAACTGGAGAACTACCTCTTCCAAAAGACTCCCAAAGCGGCTAATCTGTAGGATGCCACTCAAGCATCAAATCAGCAGAAGGGTGAGAATATAATTTATAATGAAAAGCATGATAAATATAGTAATACCAACAAGTATCATCAAGAATCATACAACAAAGTAATCCACTCATTTAGCTACAATCGATATATAAGTAATGCGACACGTGAATGATAACATAAATTATAAAGACAGACAATGATGAATGAGACTCGACTATGCATATGCATGTGGTACCAAATCCGGAGTAAACTCCTCCTTGTCATTATGACAAATACACCTTTGCCGAGCATTATGCTGGGACTTCTTTCCCTCAGGAAACTACACCTTTGTCGAGCAGTAAGCTACGACTAACTGTCATCGAGCATTTAGCCCCCACTGATGACCTCTTGCCACTCGGGCAAATACACCTTTTTACCGAGCATTAAGCCCCCACTGGTAATAATTGCCAATTCAGGCCACCTGTTAATAGCATTCCGCCATTAACGTATTGAAATGTTATGCTGTGCAAATACATGACTCTATTACATGACAACAACATTGTAACACCCCGTTAATTCTAGAGTATTAATTTAATTATTTTATTAATTAAATTATTAGAATTAATAATCTGTGGGAATTATTTGGAAAATAATAAAAATATGGTGTTGGGCTGAGTGTGATAGTTAGTAGAAGGGGGGGTGTTAACTAAGCAAGCCCATTAAGAATATTTTATTTTATTTTTCATAAAATAAAGAAATTGGGAAAAGAAGCAGTAGAAGCAGATTTTGGAACTGAAGAACACGTGAAAGTGAGAAGAGCCTGAAGGGAAGGAGAACTTCGAAGATTCGACTCTGAGGTAAGGGGGGATTCTTCGGGTTAGTGATCCTTATGCGATTGTAGGTAGTAGGATTGATTAGGATTATCGTTTAGTTCAATCGTACGTGTCGGGTTGGGAATTTTGTTAGGTTTTGATAATTCTTGTATGAATTGACATGATTCTATTGATACTTGTGATATATGATGTTAATACATGTCAATAACTTGTTTGGAATGTGTAATTGTGTGAAAAACAATGATAATTGTGTGCTATGTTCGTATGTACCTGGAATTGGGGTTATGGGATAGGGTAAAAGCTGTCAAAATGGTGATTTTTGCTGTGCAGGTACGTAGGAACCGGTTCCCATGTGGGACGAACCGGTTCCCCCTTGTAAAAACAGAGAAATATGGATTCTGGGTAGCTGGGAACCGGTTCCCATGTAGGGACAACCCGGTTCCCCATAGTAAAAATCCGAGGCGTGATTCTGGAGACTGCCAGGAACCGGTTCCCATGTAGGGACAACCCGGTTCCTGCAGCATTTTTCTAAAAATGTTTTATCTTTGAAAACTCATAACTTTTGATCCGAGTATCCGATTTATGTGCCGTTTTGGGTGTTGCGAAGCTAGTGAGATGCTTTATCGGATGAAGTAAATAATACGGGCAGTAGCCGACTTATTTATTTATTCAATTGAATTATTGTTGAATTGGTTTATGATGGCAATTAACATTAACGTGATGTGTATGTTATTGTGATGATGTGGTGTATGTATGTGAATGATTGAATGATGCTTATACATGTCCATACTTGTTGTGATGTTATTGGAAAGAGGTAATAAGCGATGTTAAGCATCGGAATGATGACGATGTATGATGATGTAAGTATGTGTCATGTGTGCATTTTTCATAAATCATTTGCATTGGAAGGCTAATTCCCATTGTGCGGAGATTAGCGGGAAGTCATCGTGTGCCCATGTGGGGTGTGAGCGATGAGGCAGTAGTCGTGTGCCCATGTGGGGTGTGAGCGACTAGAGGGCAGTATCAAAGAGAGAAGTCCTGTGATATGATTCACGAATTTTGGTACCACATGCATGAGTGTCAGTCCATTCATTGCATTATAACATGATATAATTGGTTGATTGTGTGGTGTGATAGATGATGTTTATACACTGATGCTTGCTTGTTATAATAATTCCAATTATATGTATGTTGAATGGATGATAGTTGCTATGAGATTTTATTGCTTATGATTGTATAATGGTTGTTAATTCGAATGAAACTCACCCTTACTTTGATGATTTCAGATTAAGGATGTAGCGGCGTGTGATTGGGTGAAGATAGCTTATAGGCTAGCCCGTAGTTCGTGTCGAGTCATGCTCTGATTGTAACACTGGGATCGACTAGTCTTAGCGTTACTTGTTATACTTTGTTGCCTTTTGGCTATGAATTTATGTATGGAGTATTTATGTGGAGATGTTCCTAATACTGTTGGTTTTAAGTTCCGCTGTGCTAAACACCTGTTTGTTATTGGTTAATTTTTAATAAAAGCATGACAATCGACTTTGATGTTTTATTTATTTAATAATTGTAACATCCTTGATGTGTTATTACTCTGATTATATTATATTATATTATATTATTTTACCGGGGGGTTTTAGAAGGGTGTTACAATAGTGGTATCAGAGTATAGTCGGTCGTTTGAGTCAGAGTCTTAGTGTCAGTGTTCCCTTGTATGCGACTAGTGTAAGGTAAACACTGTCGATACTTTTATTCTGATGAGATTGTTTTGTGATTTAGCAGAACAATGGCTGGAAGAGGTGGAAGGAACGATGATGCTATCGCAGAGGCTCTAGGCATGATTGCTGGTGTATTGGGAGGGAATGCTAATGGAGCTGCGATTGGTGCTGACAGGCAGTTGAACAGCTTTCAGAGGAACAATCCTCCACTGTTCAAAGGCACTCATGACCCTGATGGTGCTCAGAAATGGTTGAAAGAGATCGAGAGGATCTTCCGAGTGATCGATTGTGCAGAGAATCTGAAGGTGAGGTACGGTACTCACATGCTATCAGAAGAAGCTGATGACTGGTGGGTTACTACTAGGACTGAGTTGGATTCAGATGGGATTGCTATAACTTGGGCCATATTCAAGAGAGAATTTCTGAGGAAGTACTTTCCTGAAGATGTGCGGGGAAAGAAGGAAATTGAGTTCTTGGAAATGAAACAGGGTAGTATGACAGTGCCGGAATATGCCTCCAAATTTGTGGAACTGGCTAAGCACTACGTGCACTACACCAACGATGCAGCTGGAGAATTCTCTAAGTGTATCAAGTTTGAGAATGGTCTTCGTGATGAGATCAAGCAGGGTATCAGGTATCAAAGAATTCGCCGATTTGCTGATTTGGTGGACTGTAGCAGGATCTTTGAGGAAGACAGTCCTAAGCTGAAATCATCTCACTCTCGCGAGTTAGTTGATAAGAAGGGGAAGAAACCTATGGGCAGAGGTACACCATATGGTAGGGGAAACCCAAGAGCTGGTAATTGGAAAAGGCCTAGTGGGGGAGATTCTGGTGCTCCCGTTAGGTGCTTCAACTGTGGTGAAACAGGACATAAGAGGAATGAGTGCAAGAAAGAAGAGAAGAAGTGCTTCAAGTGTAACAGAATGGGTCATATTGCTGCTGACTGCAAAATGAGAACAGTAACTTGCTATAACTGTGGAGAAGAGGGTCATATCAGTCCGCAGTGCACCAAACCAAAGAAGGACCAAGCTGGAGGGAAAGTCTTTGCTTTGTCTGGATCAGAAACTACTCCGGAGGATAGACTGATTAAAGGTACGTGTTTCATACATAACACACCTTTAATTGCGATTATTGATACTGGTGCGACTCACTCGTTTATTTCATTGGACTGTGCTAAGAGGCTAAATTTAGAGATATCAAAGATTAGTGGAAGTATGGTTATTGACACTCCTGCGTCGGGTTCAGTGACCACTTCATCTGCATGTTTGAACTGTCCTGTTGATATATTTGGTAGGAAGTTTGGAATGGACTTAGTGTGCCTTCCGCTCAAACAACTTGACATTATTTTGGGGATGAACTGGTTGCAATTTAACCGAGTTCACATCAACTGTTTTACAAAGACGGTCATCTTTCCTGAAGAAGTTAATGTTGATGAGTTGGCAATGACTGCAAGACAAGTGGGCGAAGCAATTCAAGATGGGGCAGCCGTGTTTATGCTCCTTGCATCGATGGAAGTGAAAGGAAGAGTGGTGAGTAATGAATTACCGGTGGTACGAGAATTTCCAGAAGTTTTTCCAGAAGATGTTAGAGAGCTACCACCTGAAAGGGAAGTAGAGTTTGCTATTGAGTTAGTTCCTGGAACCAGTCCTATATCAATGGCACCTTATAGAATGTCGGCATCTGAATTGACCGAATTGAAGAGTCAATTAGAAGAATTGTTGGAGAAGGAGTTCATTCGTCCAAGTGTATCACCGTGGGGTGCACCGGTGTTATTAGTAAAGAAGAAGGAAGGATCTATGAGGTTGTGTGTAGACTACAGACAACTGAATAAAGTTACAATCAAGAATCGGTATCCACTGCCGAGGATTGATGATTTGATGGATCAGTTGGTCGGAGCTAGTATATTCAGTAACATTGATTTGAGGTCAGGGTATCATCAGATTCGTGTGAAGGCGGACGATATTCAGAAGACTGCGTTCAGAACGAGGTATGGTCATTATGAATACACTGTGATGCCTTTTGGGGTTACTAACGCACCTGGTGTTTTCATGGAATACATGAATAGGATTTTTCATCCTTATCTCGATAAGTTCGTTGTGGTGTTCATTGACGACATTCTGATATATTCCAAAAGTGAAGAAGAACATGCAGAGCATCTCAGAATTGTACTGGGAGTGTTGAAAGAGAAGAAGCTTTATGCCAAACTGTCGAAATGTGATTTCTGGTTAAGCGAAGTAAGTTTCCTGGGTCATGTAATTTCCAAGAACGGTATTGCCGTAGACCCAGCAAAGGTAGAAGCCGTGTCTCAGTGGGAAGCCCCGAAGTCCGTTACCGAAATTCGTAGCTTTCTGGGTCTTGCAGGTTATTATCGGAAGTTTATAGAAGGATTTTCAAAGTTAGCTCTACCATTGACGAAGTTGACTAGGAAGGGTCAAGCGTTCGTTTGGGACTCGAAATGTGAAGAAGGATTCCAAGAATTAAAGAAGAGGCTGATTAGTGCTCCTATTTTAATTTTGCCGAATCCGGCAGAATCTTTTGTGGTGTATTGTGATGCTTCATTGATGGGACTTGGAGGTGTGCTAATGCAGAATCAGCAGGTAGTTGCTTATGCGTCGAGACAACTTAAAGTGCATGAGAAGAACTACCCGACTCATGACTTAGAGTTGGCCGCGGTGGTGTTTGTGTTGAAATTGTGGAGACATTACCTTTATGGTTCAAGGTTCGAGGTGTTTAGTGATCATAAGAGTCTGAAGTACCTATTTGATCAGAAAGAGCTCAATATGAGACAGAGGAGGTGGTTAGAGTTCCTTAAAGATTATGACTTTGAGCTGAATTACCATCCGGGTAAGGCGAATGTCGTTGCTGACGCTTTGAGTAGGAAGTCCTTGCATATGTCGATGTTGATGGTGCGAGAACTAGATTTGATTGAGCAATTCCGATATTTAAGTTTGGTATGTGAAGGCACTTCGAATAGTATCAAGTTAGGTATGTTAAAGCTGACAAGTGGAATTCTTGATGAGATCAGAGAAAAGCAGAAAGATGATGTGGGACTAGTTGACAAATTGACTTTAATTAACCAAGGGAAAGGAGATGAGTTCAGAATTGATGAGAATGGCATCTTGAGATTTGGCGACCGTGTTTGTGTTCCTGATGTTACTGAACTGAAGAAGAGTATCTTGGAAGAAGGACATCGTAGTGGATTGAGTATTCACCCTGGTGCTACTAAGATGTACCATGATTTGAAGAAGTTATTCTGGTGGCCTGGAATGAAAAAGGAGATAGCTGAATTTGTTTATTCTTGTCTGACTTGTCAGAAGTCAAAGATCGAACATCAGAAGCCGTATGGAACTATGCAACCTTTATTTATTCCTGAGTGGAAGTGGGATAGCATATCCATGGACTTTGTATCTGGATTGCCAAGAACAGCTAAGAACTATGAAGCCATTTGGGTTATTGTGGATAGATTGACGAAGTCTGCTCACTTCATACCGATGAGAATGGATTATTCGATGGAGAGGTTGGCACAGTTGTACATTGAGAAAATAGTAAGTTTGCATGGTATTCCTTCGAGCATATTATCAGATAGAGATCCAAGATTTACGTCCAGATTTTGGGAAGGATTACAGAAGGCCTTGGGTACTAAATTGAGGTTGAGTTCTGCTTATCATCCACAGACTGATGGACAGACTGAAAGGACGATTCAATCATTGGAAGATCTATTGCGTGCTTGTGTATTGGAAAAAGGTGGTACATGGGATAGTTACTTGCCGTTGATTGAATTTACTTACAACAATAGCTACCATTCGAGTATTGGTATGGCTCCATTTGAAGCTTTGTATGGTAGAAGGTGTAGGACACCACTGTGTTGGTATGAATCTGGTGAAAGTGCAGTGATTGGACCAGAAATTGTTCAAGAGACGACGGAAAAGATTAAGATGATTCAAGAGAAGATGAAAGCTTCTCAGAGTCGTCAGAAGAGTTATCATTACAAGAGGCGGAGAACACTTGAATTTCAAGAAGGAGATCATGTGTTTCTGAGAGTAACTCCTACGACGGGTGTTGGTCGAGCACTGAAGTCAAGGAAGTTGACGCCGCGTTTCATTGGTCCGTTTCAGATTACAGAAAGAGTAGGAGAGGTTGCTTATCGTATTGCTTTACCAACGACACTTGCAAACCTACATGACGTATTCCATATATCACAATTGAGGAAATATATTGCGGATCCGTCTCATGTAATCCAGGCAGATGATGTGCAAGTGAGAGATAATATGACAGTTGAGGCGTTGCCTATGAGGATTGAAGATCGGAAGATAATGCAACTACGTGGTAAAGAAATAGCTTTAGTCCGAGTAGCTTGGGGAGGAGCTGCAGGTGGAAATGTTACGTGGGAGCTGGAAAGTCAGATGAAAGACTCTTATCCCGAACTCTTCGTTTGAGGTATGTTTTCGAGGACGAAAACTCTTTTAGTGGGGGAGAGTTGTAACACCCCGTTAATTCTAGAGTATTAATTTAATTATTTTATTAATTAAATTATTAGAATTAATAATCTGTGGGAATTATTTGGAAAATAATAAAAATATGGTGTTGGGCTGAGTGTGATAGTTAGTAGAAGGGGGGGTGTTAACTAAGCAAGCCCATTAAGAATATTTTATTTTATTTTTCATAAAATAAAGAAATTGGGAAAAGAAGCAGTAGAAGCAGATTTTGGAACTGAAGAACACGTGAAAGTGAGAAGAGCCTAAAGGGAAGGAGAACTTCGAAGATTCGACTCTGAGGTAAGGGGGGATTCTTTGGGTTAGTGATCCTTATGCGATTGTAGGTAGTAGGATTGATTAGGATTATCGTTTAGTTCAATCGTACGTGTCGGGTTGGGAATTTTGTTAGGTTTTGATAATTCTTGTATGAATTGACATGATTCTATTGATACTTGTGATATATGATGTTAATACATGTCAATAACTTGTTTGGAATGTGTAATTGTGTGAAAAACAATGATAATTGTGTGCTATGTTCGTATGTACCTGGAATTGGGGTTATGGGATAGGGTAAAAGCTGTCAAAATGGTGATTTTTGCTGTGCAGGTACGTAGGAACCGGTTCCCATGTGGGACGAACCGGTTCCCCCTTGTAAAAACAGAGAAATATGGATTCTGGGTAGCTGGGAACCGGTTCCCATGTAGGGACAACCCGGTTCCCCATAGTAAAAATCCGAGGCGTGATTCTGGAGACTGCCAGGAACCGGTTCCCATGTAGGGACAACCCGGTTCCTGCAGCATTTTTCTAAAAATGTTTTATCTTTGAAAACTCATAACTTTTGATCCGAGTATCCGATTTATGTGCCGTTTTGGGCGTTGCGAAGCTAGTGAGATGCTTTATCGGATGAAGTAAATAATACGGGCAGTATCCGACTTATTTATTTATTCAATTGAATTATTGTTGAATTGGTTTATGATGGCAATTAACATTAACGTGATGTGTATGTTATTGTGATGATGTGGTGTATGTATGTGAATGATTGAATGATGCTTATACATGTCCATACTTGTTGTGATGTTATTGGAAAGAGGTAATAAGCGATGTTAAGCATCGGAATGATGACGATGTATGATGATGTAAGTATGTGTCATGTGTGCATTATTCATAAATCATTTGCATTGGAAGGCTAATTCCCATTGTGCGGAGATTAGCGGGAAGTCATCGTGTGCCCATGTGGGGTGTGAGCGATGAGGCAGTAGTCGTGTGCCCATGTGGGGTGTGAGCGACTAGAGGGCAGTATCAAAGAGAGAAGTCCTGTGATATGATTCACGAATTTTGGTACCACATGCATGAGTGTCAGTCCATTCATTGCATTATAACATGATATAATTGGTTGATTGTGTGGTGTGATAGATGATGTTTATACACTGATGCTTGCTTGTTATAATAATTCCAATTATATGTATGTTGAATGGATGATAGTTGCTATGAGATTTTATTGCTTATGATTGTATAATGGTTGTTAATTCGAATGAAACTCACCCTTACTTTGATGATTTCAGATTAAGGATGTAGCGGCGTGTGATTGGGTGAAGATAGCTTATAGGCTAGCCCGTAGTTCGTGTCGAGTCATGCTCTGATTGTAACACTGGGATCGACTAGTCTTAGCGTTACTTGTTATACTTTGTTGCCTTTTGGCTATGAATTTATGTATGGAGTATTTATGTGGAGATGTTCCTAATACTGTTGGTTTTAAGTTCCGATGTGCTAAACACCTGTTTGTTATTGGTTAATTTTTAATAAAAGCATGACAATCAACTTTGATGTTTTATTTATTTAATAATTGTAGCATCCTTGCTGTTTAATTACTCTGATTATATTATAATTCCGAGGGGGTTTAGAAGGGTGTTACAAACATCATCAACAATATAACACGGTCACATACTCACGTTACACCTTTTATATTCTATCCAAAAAGATACATCACCAATTAATAACATCGTTATCAATTATATCACACCATAATTACCACACAGGCATTAATAAGCACACAACATACATTCATCGTCAAAACATACTGGCCACATCGGCATAGATGAACGTATAACACACTTATACACATCAAGTTAGTATCGGCCATCGGCCCACAACTTCATCAATACATCATCAACAAGTTGTAATAACAACAATTCAACAATGATAATACATCATTCTCATATCAACAATTACTTGCCATAAGGCCACACATCATGTTAACAACAAACAACCAAACATCGTCACATATCAAGAATGAACATTCATTAATACATAACACATACGAACATGATTTCATGTTAATCCACACATCAACAACAATTACAACCAAGCACTATGAATTATTTACCAATCATATCGCGCATATAAATAATTATGTGTTTTTCATCAACAACACCTCATAACCAATTAATAACAAGCTAACCAAGCCTATACTATCATATAGAACATCCAACTAGCTTCCTAACGCTTCGACCGGCGTATGAAACGGAGTTACGGATCAAAAGTTACAAGGTTTCAAAGTTTGGATAATTGAACATACTACCCAATTCATCACTTGATCCTAATAAAAATAATAGGAGACCACATCCTATGAATCATTTAATTAGATAATAATATAGTTCATTGCGTTAGCTTTCCAACGATTCGAACGACGACAAAATCGGAGTTACGGTTCGGAAGATACGAAGTTTCAAAGTTTTGGAAAAATAAAATACGCTGTTGGCCGCTCAGCGGGCCGCTAAGCGGAAATTCCAGAAACGGACCAACGAAAACTCCGCTCAGCAGGCCTGAGGCCGCTTAGCGGACCTGAGAAAAACCAGAAAAAACCCAGCACGAATAGAACTGTATCAAGCCCTTTATACCCACCAAAACCACTCCAAAACATCATTATAACACCAATACAATACATACATACCATATAAACAACATAACATCCAACTTTCATGGTTGATTCATCAATCTTTCTCAAAACCTAACTTTTTCTTCAAACTCAATCAAGCCATAGAAATGGAAAAGAAAGCATGATCAATCACCATAACACAACAAGGATATGATTCTATACAAAATACCAACCAAGACATGTTTGAATCTTGCTATATCATGAAAACATCACAACTTCTTACAAAACAAGCAAGAATGGAAAACATGGAAAGGATGAAGAAGATGAACAAGAACAAGACTATAAGAATCATACATTCAAGATAAATTAGATTCACCCCCTTACCTTGGTTTTGTTCTTGGATCAAGGTTTGTTTTGATCTCCACAAAATCTCTCTTCCTCTTCTTCTTCTCTTTCTCTCTTCCTTCCATCCTTTTTCCTTTCTCACAAATATCTCTTTCTTATAAAGAAAATATCTACCCCGCGGAAATGACCAAAATGCCCCTACGCTCAAATATCGTTCAAACGCCCCAAAACGCGGAATATCACCTTAATAATATTTCTAGTACCAAAAATATGAAAACCTTCAATTAAATATTTGTCCGTCACCCCGAACTAATACCGACTGAAACGACTCCAAAAACGGTAAAATTCCAATAAAGGTCACAAATGTCCAAATTAAGCATATATTTATTTTTCCGGGCGTTACAACTCTCCCCCACTTAGAAGATTTCCGTCCTCGGAAATATCCCAAACGCAAACAAACCTGGATACGCTCTCGCATCCGTCTAACCAACTATCAAGCCACGAAAAACAATGACACAATCAGTGCCAAACAACGAATCACTCTAGCTAAAAGCAAAACAACCAAAATACAACAACAACAACGAGATGCAATGCCCATACAATGCACTCATCGACCAAACTGCAACCTGATTGTTACCATCATCAAAGGCAACACACCCCTAATCCCCCATCAAAGGAATTAGCTACATGCACTCGAACCATCACCATGGAACCGAGACACCATTCTAGATAAGGACATAAGGTTCCACGAAATATACAATTTCTGAACATCCTTAACAAAACTAGAATACCAACATCCCAGTCGCACAACCTCCAAACAACCATGCCAAGACATAGTAGTCAAACATGTAACCAAAACATTTGGTGGTCTTATAATTCCTACCACATCCACTGTCCACAATTTGAACTCTAACAATTCATACACACACTTACGAGCCGCGTCATTTCACGCTTCCGATGTGCACTCTGATTTCCCATAACAAACAGATTTACCAATTTCATATCCAACTTCCAGCTCTTTCTAGTATTCACTAGAAACTCATTGTTCTCTCTTAACATACTCTACCTCTTAATCCGCTGTGTCAGCTTGCACACCAGACAAAAGTCTTTGTATTATCCAATCAAAGGCAAAAAGCTAATCCAAACAGATCCTTGTTTCACAACACAAGTCCTCATAGATCCTTAAGAGACCAAATCGCCCTCTCAGTCTGACCATCCGTTTGAGGATGATACGCCAAACTCAAACACAACTTCGTACCCAAAGTACTTTGCGAACCTTCTCAAAATTTCAGAAATAAACCTCGGATCTCAATCTGAACAATACCTTTCAAAACACCATGCAAACAAACAAACCAACAAACAATTTTATCAACATACTATTCGCCAGCACTTCCATCGGTTAATCCATTCTTATCGAAATAACATGAGCAGATTTCGTCAATATATCCACAATAACCCAAATCACCTCACAATTACTCGAGGTCCTCGGTAAACCAAAAATAAAATCCATAGAAATGCTATTCCACTTCTACTCAGGAATGGATAACAATTACATGAAATCAGACGACTCCTGACAAGTCAAACACAAATAAACAAATCCCTTCATATCCTTCTTCATTACCTTGCCACTAAAAATGACCTTCTCAAATCTTGATACATCTTAGTAGCATCAGGATGAATACTCAAATCACTACGACGCACCTCATCCAAAGTCCTATTTTCAAATCTGAACATTAGGAATACAAACTTGATCATGACATCCCATGACATTGCTCTTATCAATCCGAAGATCACCATCTTTATCTTTGACTAATAAATGTCATCTTATCAGCCCATTCAAATCCGATTTCTGACCTTTTCTAATCTCATCAAGAATACCATAAGTAAGCTTTCACATATAAAGCTCAACACCTGAAGAAGTCGCTTTACAAACCCAACTAAAATCCCACAACTGTTTCAACAATCACAATACTCGAATCATCAACATAGACGTATGCAATGGTTTCTCATATTCAACTCGTTCTGATCAAACGAATACATCAAACTCTTGTAGTCACTTACACACACAAATCTCGATCCGAATAATTAGTGCCTTCAAATTTCCCAAACAGAAATAACAACTGCCAACTCTAAATCTTGTGACAGATAAATCCTTTCAAAAATCTTAACTTGCATAAAAGCATAAACCACCACTTACCCCTTTCTGCATTAGAACTTCTTGCAAACCCAACAAAGAAACATCCCAAAACACCACAAACGGTTCTAACAGATCCGACAAAATCAAAATAGGAATGATAGTCAACCTCCTCTTAAACCCTTGAACATTCACTCCACTCAACCAAAAACTCACATAAGGAAACTTAGCAAACAACTTCTCCTTCCCAACACAGACAAAACAATTCTCAAATACTTAGCATGATCATCTTCACACTGATGATACCCATACCTCAAATCAAACTTGCAAAACAAAAAAGCTCAAACCAACTTGATCCATCAAAATATCAATCCTCGAAAGTGGATACTTTTCCTTAATTATCACTTTTCTCCATTGTCTAAAATCGACACAAAGCCTGATAGAACCTTCCTTCTTAACCAACAAAACAGGTGCACCCTACGGCGACACACTCGAACGAACAAACCTCTTCTCAAGAAAATCCTTAAGTTGACTCCTCAACTCTTTCAACTCAGAAGTTGGCATCCGATACGGAACCCTCGACACAACAATAGTTCTAGGAACTAAATCTGTCAAAACAGAACTCCAAGACAGATTTCCTCTTTTCGACGATGAATCACTTAAACCTTCAAGAAACACTTATACAAATGCGCAACTATCCGCAATTCCCACAATCTCTCTTTCTCAAGAACATCCAAAGTTGTCGACAACATTAACAATGTCGTACCACCTTGCACCAACTCATTCACTTCCAATATTATCAAACTAGCCAGATAAGCCTATCACGTCCAATACGATCCCGTCTACTATCAACAAGAGATTAAGGGTGATCAAGTCCTCAATTTGTCGATAGGTAGCCGACAATCATAATAGAGTATAAACTATCAGTACCAACATTAATAATATTCTTTTCCAACTTTCTCTCATAGCACAGAAGCACTATGATTCCATAATTCACAAATCTCCCAAGATCATCTGAACCAGCTAACACCGACGTCCGGTAGCTACGTACTAAAACACTTCTAACAATATCTCAAAACAAAATTCCTGAGATCCTACTCATCTCTTCATACTCCTAATTCTTACTCGAGTTCTAAAACGTTTCCAACAACGCCAATAACTCCTACAACAAAGTCTACCACAATACTTTCCTTAATCGCTGATCCAACAACGACACTTCACACAAGGCTACTCAAACAACAACTTCATAGTCCATCAGTAGCGTTAGAGCATCACAAATCTCTAAATTCCATTCTATAGAATTAACCAAAATCTACTCCGTGACACTCCAACTTGATTAACAATCAAAGTCTTAAGTCCAAGTCACCTTCACTTCAGAAAACAACAAAATTCCAACAACACTAGTACTGCTGCCCTCAGTAGCATAATAACATCTTGCAACTGAAACATATCCGAGAAGCATATGTTCTCCCCCACTTAGCTTCAAACAATACCTGCATACAACCGGCTTGAGGCACAACAAGTACTGACAGTGCTCCACACACTTATCACATACTGAGGAATTAAACAACATTAGAAAACACTGGCCGGACAGACCGACCTGCTCTGATACCACTAATGTAACACCCCAATTCTACCCAAGCATTTAGGCAAGAAAATATCAGAGTATTAAAATTTCATACAACACAATTAGGATGTTACACTAAGTAACCAAACAAACACCTAGAAAACAAACAGACATCAGCAATGCCAAAAGCATACAACACCTGCCAATAAAATGATACATAACACACGGAAGATATGAACATATATATATACGTATAGCTCTCACTCTCAAAGAGGAGTTTTCCAAAATAAAGCGTTTACTATACACATCAGCACATCATCACATATACATGTTCAAAAGAGTCATATACAAATAAATAACAACAGACTCCCGACTCCCCGGGGTTACGTATCAGAGCGACCGACAAGACCAACTGGAGAACTACCTCTTCCAAAAGACTCCCAAAGCGGCTAATCTGCAGGATGCCACTCAAGCATCAAATCAGCAGAAGGGTGAGAATATAATTTATCATGAAAAGCATGATTAATATAGTAATACCAACAAGTATCATCAAGAATCATACAACAAAGTAATCCACTCATTTAGCTACAATCGATATATAAGTAATGCGACACATGAATGATAACATAAATTATAAAGACAGACAATGATGAATGAGACTCGACTATGCATATACATGTGGTACCAAATCCGGAGTAAACTCCTCCTTGTCATTATGACAAATACACCTTTGCCGAGCATTATGTTGGGACTTCCTTCCCTCAGGAAAATACACCTTTGTCGAGCAGTAAGCTACGACTAACTGTCACCGAGCATTTAGCCCCCACTGATGACCTCTTGCCACTCGGGCAAATACACCTTTTTACCGAGCATTAAGCCCCCACTGGTAATAATTGCCAATTCAGGCCACCTGTTAATAGCATTCTGCCATTAACGTATTGAAATGTTATGCTGTGCAAATACATGACTCTATTACATGACAACAACATCATCAACAATATAACACGGTCACATACTCACGTTACACCGTTTATATTCTATCCAAAAGGATACATCACCAATTAATAACATCGTTATCAATTATATCACACCATAATTACCACACAGGCATTAATAAGCACACAACATACATTCACCGTCAAAACATACTGGCCACATCGGCATAGATGAACGTATAACACACTTGTACACATCAAGTTAATATCGGCCATCGGCCCACAACTTCATCAATACATCATCAACAAGTTGTAATAACAACAATTCAACAATGATAATACATCATTCTCATATCAACAATTACTTGCCATAAGGCCACACATCATGTTAACAACAAACAACCAAACATCGTCACATATCAAGAATGAACATTCATTAATACATAACACATACGAACATGATTTCATGTTAATCCACACATCAACAACAATTACAACCAAGCACTATGAATTATTTACCAATCATATCGCGCATATAAATAATTATGTGTTTTTCATCAACAACACCTCATAACCAATTAATAAAAATCTAACCAAGCCTATACTATCATATAGAACATCTAACTAGCTTCCTAACGCTTCGAACGGCGTATGAAACGGAGTTACGGATCAAAAGTTACAAGGTTTCAAAGTTTGGATAATTGAACATACTACCCAATTCATCACTTGATCCTAATAAAAATAATAGGAGACCACATCCTATGAATCATTTAATTAGATAATAATATAGTTCATTGCGTTAGCTTTCCAACGCTTCAAACGGTGACAAAATCGGAGTTACGGTTCAGAAGATACGAAGTTTCAAAGTTTTGGAAAAATAAAATACGCTGCTGGCCGCTCAGCGGGCCGCTAAGCGGAAATTCCATAAACGGACCAACGAAAACTCCGCTCAGCAGGCCTGAGGCCGCTTAGCGGACCTGAGAAAAACCAGAAAAAACCCAGCACGAACAGAACTGTATCAAGCCCTTTATACCCACCAAAACCACTCCAAAACATCATTATAACACCAATACAACACATACATACCATATAAACAACATAACATCCAACTTTCATGGTTGATTCATCAATCTTTCTCAAAACCTAACTTTTTCTTCAAACTCAATCAAGCCATAGAAATGGAAAAGAAAGCATGATCAATCACCATAACACAACAAGGATATGATTCTATACAAAATACCAACCAAGACATGTTTGAATCTTGCTATATCATGAAAACATCACAACTTCTTACAAAACAAGCAAGAATGGAAAACATGGAAAGGATGAAGAAGATGAACAAGAACAAGACTATAAGAATCATACATTCAAGATAAATTAGATTCACCCCCTTACCTTGGTTTTGTTCTTGGATCAAGGTTTGTTTTGATCTCCACAAAATATCTCTTCCTCTTCTTCTTCTTCTCTTTCTGTCTTCCTTCCATCCTTTTTCCTTTCTCACAAATATCTCTCTCTTATAAAGAAAATATCTACCCCGCGGAAATGACCAAAATGTCCCTACGCTCAAATATCGTTCAAACGCCCCAAAACGCGGAATATCACCTTAATAATATTTCTAGTACCAAAAATATGAAAACCTTCAATTAAATATTAGTCCGCCATCCCGATTTAATACCGACTGAAACGACTCCAAAAACGGTAAAATTCCAATAAAGGTCACAAATGTCCAAATTAAGCATATATTTATTTTTCCGGGCGTTACAGCAACAGCTGCCCCTATTTAATCGTCTTAAACCTGAAGGTGAGATTGGCGTTAGCCTTTTGAACATTCGAGCTAGAGGAAGATTAAATACCAAAGTACCAGAAAATTTGCACTGAAGAGAAGATGGATGTATTATTTTTTTGGCGTTGCCTCCACTTAACAAGCTTCGCTAGGTAACATCATGATATTCCCGTAGGATTTCCTCGAAGGAAAGAAGAAGCCTTGAAATGCCTATTTGCAACAAGCAAGATATTGATTTGCCAAAACACTTTTTGAGGAGTATATGACAAACGTCCACAACTCAAGGGTTGGGACACTTATGACTCGTAAGTCGAGAACTAACGACTCGATGATCGGAAAGCCAAAAGATTCACAACACGAGGGTTAGAAAACTGACGGCTCGAGGGTCGGAAAGCAAAGGATTCACAACACGAGGGTTGGAAAATTGACGACTCGAGGGTCAAAAAGCAAAGGATTCACAACACGAGGGTTGGAAAACTTACGACTCGAAGGTCGGACAACACGAGGATTAGAAAACTGACGACTCGAGGGTCGCAAAGCAAAGGATTCACAACACGAGGGTTGGAAAACTTACGAATCGAAGGTCGGACAACACGAGGGTTAGAAAACTGACGACTCGAGGGTCGCAAAGCAAAGGATTCACAACACGTGGGTTGGAAAACTGACGACTCGAGGGTCGGAAAGCAAAGGATTCACAACACGAGGGTTGGAAAACTGACGACTCGAAGGTCGGAAAGCAAAGGATTCACAACACGAGGGTTGGAAAACTCATTGGATCTGAAGGGGTATGCCGATAACCACTGGACTTGAACGGGGAGGACTAATCAACATTAGACCTGATCGAAGGATGCCCATAACCATGGGACTTGAAAGAAACGCCAATAATCATTGGACTTGACCGAAGAGGAACAGCAGTGGCTAGAATCTTTTGGGGATGTTATTAAACACGGGGTTTGCAAGGAACCATTGATGCTCGTGAAGCATAAGAACTACATGGATCCCACAGGCCGAAATAAACTCCTAGGAGAAATAAACTCCTATGCTCGAGAAGAGACAGATTTCTAGGAGAAATAAACTCCTATACTTGAGGAATGGAATCAACTCTCAGAAGAAATAAACTCCTATGCTTGGGGAGAGAGTAACTTTAGGCATCTTACTGGGGAAGAGCATTATGATACTTCTCAACTTTGTGATGTTCAACTGCACTTTACAGGTGAATGAAGATTCTTCAATACAAACCAAAAGGTTATGCCCCAGGCTGCCTGACTTACGGAGGTATTTGCCTCGAAAGGATCCTTACACCATGCTTACTTGAGATCATTTATTCCAGTACATTCAAGCATTTGAAATGGTTCTTCCTGATCAACGTGTCCTTGAAGAGATTTGTCGAATCTCGACATGACTGCCCCAGATTGACTGAACTTCACAAGAGATTCCTCGTCGTGATTGACCCAGATTGATTAATTTTGAGAGGTCAAACCTTGACTTGATTGCCCCTGATTATGCACATCTTATCCGAATTATCAAGTTTTGCTTCTTTTGAAGTAAAAAAAACCGTGAAAGTAAATTTATCATGCTCAATGGAGCTTTCGGACTTCCCCTCAGGACACTTGATCAAAATGCATCTACTCAACAGAGTATTCAGACTTCTCTCTTCAGGGTAGTAAATCAAAAAAGGTATCAACTGATTATGCTCAATGAAGTCTTCAGGCAACATGCCCCTTGACATCAGTTTCTGATATGATTTCCTTTTACTCTACGGAGCTCTCAAGTCCTCTTACTTTGACACGATCAAGCTTTTCATGGGTTCTTATCATGTAAACTTCCTTGATGTTTAAGCAAATGTTTTTTTTATGCAAAAGAATGTTAATTCTAAGAATGACAATTCTAATACAAAGTTTATGCTAATCTTGAAGTTTAAACAAACTCTTTTTTTTATGAAATGAAATGGCCACCTCTTATGAATGAAAGATAAGGCGAGCATACGATACCAACATAAATATGTGTTACGCTTCATTGGGAGTCAGCTAAACACTATCTCTTCGGAGTGCGTTTTCGAAATAAACTCTACTTCAATTAGGACATTTAAGAGTTGTAACTTGGCCTGGTTCATGGTTTTCAGAAACAAAGGATTTTTAGGCTCAAAATTATTTGGTGCCCACCCCCTTCATGATGTTCTCCAGTCCTAAGTTCAATTAACCCGACATGAGTGCTCATCTCTCACAAGGAATTTTGAAATGGTTGAGGAATCAATGAGGAATCAATGAGGAATCAATGAAGTTCAATTAACCCGACATGAGTGCTCATATCACACGACTTTGTTCTTGCTTTATTTTCACCATCATTTTTCCTTTTATTGCTATATTTTTCTTTCATACTTTTTTCTTTCTTTTTTTTTTGCCATCTCTTTTTTTTTTTGCTCTTTTCTTTTGAACAAGTCGTGTGACCTCGCATTGTTTTTTTATTCGTTGGAAGTGATTGCGACTGCCTCATTCCATGATTGATGAAGGATTGCCATTGTGGTATCGTCATCTTCTGATCTCCTTATAGGTGAAGGATAACCATTGCAATTTTGACATTCCTCGACCCTTTTGAAGGATAACCATTGTTATATCCTTAGATGCATACCATTTGTGAGTTTTGAACACTTGATCAAGTTAAATGAACACTACCCTGTCCTAGGGTTAAGATAAAGGGTTTTTTTTATCAAAAAGAAACTCCTCCTTCAAGGCTCAAAGGGGTTAACGAGGGTCTATCTCCCTTATATCTCCGGTGTTTGGGGATTTGAAACAATGCATGTACATCCTCAGCAGGGTTTTATTCAAAAACACACAATTAGGGATTTTGCATTTTTATATCATCATCATTCTCCCTCCACTCGTTGCCTAAGCAAGCGATAAGTAAAAGTTGGTATCGTAATACCAAAACTCTTCTTTTTTTTAGTGAAAACGAATGGATTACTTCAAGACAAACATAAGCAATGTATTATGATTTTCATTCAGAAATTAACAAATTTTTACATGCTAGCAATGCTTAAACAAACAAAGAGAGACTACAAATGAAAATGCAGTAAAGAACTAAATGAATGCCATTATTGAGGAGACTTGACTCCGTATGGACTTATTGCTTCAGAAGATCCACTGAGTCAAAGGAGAACTTCAATTTTGGCCCTCAGGTGTGAAAGTGATAGCCATAGAATCAATCAGGTCTTGAACCTTGTCTTTGAATGGATGACAGTCTTCAATCGAATGCCCAAGTGCCCCAGCATGGTAGCCACAACTAACATTAGGGTCAAATCCCTCAGGATACGGGAAAGAAACAGGTTTCAACTGCTTTGGTTTTACCAAGGAAAGATTGATCAAGTGAGAGAACAACTTATCACGAGTCATAGGAATGGGATCATACACTCTCTTAGGCCTTTTGTGTCTCTGTTTGCCTTGTGGGTGACGATTTTGTTGATAACTCCGCCTTTGTGGCACACACTGACCTAATTGATCCTTTGGGATAAGCTTCTGTTAAACAAACTGAGTGGGAGGCTGACTAAGAGTTGTAGCACAAATTTGTGGGTCATCCTGAACAGGAGTTACTGCTACTGCTTTATGGCAAGAGATATGATCAGGAGAATATTCAAAAGATTCCTCTTCATACTCAGAAACTGCATTGCTCTCTTCATCCATATGCTTAGGGAATTCAGGAGGAGTATCAACAACTTGGATATTACCATTCCTAATACCATTCTCCATTCGTTCTCCGACGAGAACTAGTTCTGAAAAATTAGAGATGCAGCCAAACATTGGTAGTACGGACTTTCCATCACATCCTTGAACATATCCATGAGCTCTTTCTCTAAGAGTGGAGGTTGAACTTTAGCAGCTAATTCTCTCCATCTTCGGGCATATTCTCTGAACAATTCGTCAGTTTTATGAGTCAAAGCTTGGAGTTGCATTCTAGTCGGAGCCATGTTACTGTTGTGCTTGTAACGCTTGACAAAGGCTTCTGCTAATTCTTTCCAATTTTGGACATCGGTTCTTTCGAGTTGATTATACCACTCAAGAGATGTGTCACTAAGGCTATCCTGAAAGAAATGCATTAACAACTTGTCATTTTCAGCATAAGGAGCCATTTTGTTGCAAAATGCCTTAACATGAGCTATCGGACACGTGGTACCCTTGTACTTCTAGAAGTTGGGGACTTTGAATTTAGCAGGAATCTTAATACCAGGCACTAGGCACAAACCAGCAGCGTCTAAATCAATAGAGTCACGACCTTCTATGGCTTTCAACCTTTCATCCAGGAGGTGGAATCTTTTGTCCAACTCGTTAATCGGGAACCTGAAGGCTTCAAGTTCTGAATTATTCTCATGATGCGAAGTCTGAATCTCGACAGTATTTCTGACGTTTTGATTCACAAGACATTCTCCTGTGTTGAGATTGACATCTGTATTTGGCCTCTGAAGAACCTGTCTCAACTCTTCGTATCTAAAAGCAAGGGCTTGAATAAACTCCATACACTGATTCAGGTTAATCCCCATTTATGTCCTCATCTCATTCAAGTCCTCGCGGAGTTGTTCCATCATTAACTTTCGAGCACAGCGGTGAGAAGTCAATTTTGTTGTTGAAGTCAAAATCTGTGAAGAAAGGGCCCCCATAAGCTTCTGAGAGAACTATGAAATGCATGATATTATGAATGCGTGTTTCATTTCTAAGGGATCCTAAAGCCTTTTCACACTTTTTCTTTTTCTTCTTCTTTTTTTTTTGAAATCAAAGCTTTATTTTTTGCATAAAATATCTTTTCTTTCTTTTTTCTTTTTTTTTCTTCTTTTTTTTTGGAAATAAACTTTAGGATCCCCCACAAATGAAATGGATAAAGCCATGATGTTATGCAATGCAAAAGCATGGGATCAAGGTCCATATAATCTTAGTAGCATCTATACGATCTCTAGATAACTGATGTGAAGCCTCTGTATAAGTCAAATGTCACAGGATCAAAGGTTCGACGCCTTTTTGAATACCAGAATATCAAGCACCATGAGAACAGACCAAATAAAGGTCCGACCTCAAATATGAAGAGTCAATGGTATGTAGGAGCCAAGGTTTCCTGTCCCACCCCAATCTCACAGGTATGTATTCTAGACACGGAGCGACGGTCCCTAATGGTCACTAGGGTCTACAGTTCTCATGGGGTACAAAGTGTTTGAGGCAACAAGCGTGCCAGACATAGTGTTCCATGAAAGAACCTCGCCCAGTTGTGGTACCCCATGTCAAACTCGATCATAGCAAGCGCTACGGGAGTCAACATGGGCATCCACATTAATCCTATGTGTCACTGGCCTGGGTAGTGGGCCTTTTACCTCACAAAAACCCCTACGTTTTTCCTTATTTCCAATATGTACAGAGCTTTATATATATATATATATATATATATATATATATATATATATATATATATATATATATATATATATATATATATATATATATATATATATATATATATATATATATATATATATATATATATGGATTCAACCTCATAGCATGTGAATTTTTTTTTTTAATAATCCAAACACACAACCTCATAATAATCATTTCCTAACAGCAACATGACATACTAATTCCATTTTTTTAAACAGTGACATAAATCAAAATTAATACCCAATGAAAATCTATATCCTAAACCCACATAAAATTCATTATATTCCCATTTAGGTAGTAGGAATCCCCCCTTACCTTAGATTGAGTGCAGCTTTAAGGAGAATCAATGGAAGATTGGGGAAAAAAATGACACTTGAGAGCAACACTTTGGGTCTCCTTCTTCTCCTCTTCACAACCCTAGCCCCTCTTTCTTTTCTCTTCTTCTTTCTTCCTCGGTTTTCCTTCTTTTCTTTCTAGGCTACTACTTCTTAAAATTATAAAAAAGTGATACCACCATCACTTAGTCACTATTCATAATGGGCCTAATAAAAATACACCCTTAATACTTAAAAGATACCATAATATAAGCCCAATTTAATTTTTATACTTAATGTAAAAATATTACTTCCACTTAAATACCATTAAAATATATTCCGATTATTTTAATATACCGATTTATTACTCAATGTCTCATATTTCTGGTCTAATCTTAATTACTCGAAAAATTTCCAAAACGCTAAACATTAACTCATTGATATTTTTTATACTAAAAATATTAAAATCTTCGATTAAATATCAATCCGCTATCCCGAACTAATACGGACTAAATCATCCCGAAATGTGAAAATTTCAATTAACATCTCAATAAATAAATAATAATATTCTTAATATTATTCTTCCGACTATCCGACTAAAATCTGACTTTAACTTAATAAATCCAAATACGCCTCTTAAAATAATATCGACCACCCAAATTCGACTAAATCTAATATTTAATCCTTTAATAATTTAATTAACTAATTTAATTAAATTCGGGGCGTTACATCCATCATTTTCAATAACACAAACACAATATTACAACATTTCATCAAGATCGAATTACCTTCTACACCGACGTGAAATCGACAAAAGTGACACTATTAAAAATTCGCTTTTAGTGACCGGAAAATTTTGGGCAATGTAGTGACCGAATTAGCCACCAAAATTTGATATTCATGAACAAATTTTAAGAGGCCACTAAATCGGTCACTAAAATAAATCAGCCATCGATTTAGAGACCGAAATTTTGGTCACTACAGTGACCAAATTAGCCACCAAAATTTAATATTCATGAGCCAATTTTAAGTGGTCACTAAATCGATCACAAAAAATATTTTTATATACAATTTAATATTTATATATAAATTAGAGACCGAAATTTCGGTCACTAATATTTTTTATTTTCTTTTTCTATTTTTAATCCCCTTTATTATTTATTATTTCCTTTCCATTTTTTTAAAGATTTTAATTCTTTTTTAAATTTAAATTTTTACTGAAATTTTCATATTTTTATTGTTTTAACATATAATATATTTAAAAAAACTATATCTACGTATGTTTAAATATAAAATATATCAATTGTTGTTAAGTGGTGTAGTGGCAAGTTGTTATTAAAATACACGGAGGTCACAAGTTCGATTCCTAGGTATCAAATCGGTCTCTAAATGTTTTAGTGGTCGATTTTTAAGCTTTTTCGGTCTCTAATTCGGTCACTAAAAGTGAATTTTCTAATAGCGTGACTTCACATCCTGCAATTGAAACCGCTCCTTCATTCTTCAATTTCGCAACTTCCCGTCACAACAGAGTCATCGCACCAATTTGCGACAAACTCGAATTTGTGAAACATGCGAGATGAGAGCGAAGAAGGTTGTTGACGACGGCTGAGAGAGGAGACGGGCGAAGGACGCGCGAGAGTGAGACGAAAGTCGAAATAGAGAGAATAGATCGGAGGGAGTCGTTGCCATTTGTTTTGATCGGAGGAAGAGAAGAGTTGATTCGATCGGAGGAGAAGAAGAGTTGATCTCCTTGTACGTATGGGAAATTTAGGGATTTTATGCTGGCCCCTTTATGAATTGAACGTGAGGGCTAAATGGTCCAATTTAAACTGACTAAACACATGTGGCATTTAAAAGAAAATGGAAAAATCAGAAAAACATTGACACATAGGCATTTTGAGTGACTTGTCCTAAGAAAGATTTTAAGAGTGATTTTTTCCAAATTTTAAAATAATTTATTTGACTGTTTTTTTATAGGGGAATTTTTTGTAATGACCCCATATAACCGGGGGCAAAATAGCTATTAAACTTTTTTTCTTCCTTCAAAAAGTTTGTTTCTAATTTATGGTTACTTCAAAGGTGAGGGTGTAAGAAAATTCCTCACCGGTTATAAGCATCAATTAAGGACCGATGGATTAAGAAAAGATATATGATTTTAATAGGTACTATTACATTGGATTACACCTCTATAATCTTTTTCTCTCTCAACCAAAAGCATGTTTTCTGCCTCTAACACAGTCATGGCGGCACCTGCTCTCTTGTTTCTTCACCATCTCAAATTTCTTGCGACAAAAATTGTAAAAAACAAATATTTAATTATAGAAGCTTTAAAATGTAAGCAAATCTAAATTAATTTGTTGTCACAATTAATTGTTTGAATCTTTTAGATTAAAAAAAATGACTGAAGAGAAAAAGAAAAATCAAATTAGTTAACACGAGAGCAGTAACATAATTTAGAATGGTGGAACCAAATCAAACAAGTTTTTTCATTTTTTTCTATCTCTAAATACTGTTCAGCAACAATTTCAGGATTCTCAAACCGCACGGCGGCGCTCCTTCGGACACCATCAAACCGGCACGATGGGGGCTCTCTTAATTTTTGTATCATAACCATGGTTTTAAATTGCGGTCCACAACCGCAATTGCACCCGCAATATTACGGATGCGGTTGCCGGCATCGGACCGCAATTGCCGTGTGATTTTAAAATTACATCTCCAATTATATTTGAAACCACATAGACAATTTCAATCATGTTTTTTCAAGTATTTTTATCAAAAGAACAATATATTAGAGTTTTAAAACTTAATTTGTTGAAAAAACTTAAGATTAAGTGTTTTTTTATCATTGTGTTTCAAACATTCCCTATAAAAATTCACACCGCAACGGCCGCAATGCGCATCGCAGCAACCGCAATGACTGCAATCGCAACACCCGCAATCGCAACCGCATCCGCAGCCGCAACCGCAATTTAAAACCATGATCATAACAACTTCAATTCTCCCTTTCATATATTCATCATCTGATTTTTGGCTTATTTGATAGACTTGATCAGAGTTTAAAAAACTTATCTTAAAATTCAATATCAATGATAACATGAGATAATTGGGGGAGGAAATGTTTTCTCCAAAATTTTCTAAATTCAATTTAATTTATTCACTGAATGTTTAAACTAAAATATTTGCAACCTGACTTCTGATGAGAGAATTTTGAACTACCTGATAGAGGAGAAAGATGGAAGAGAATAAAAAAAGAGAAAAAAAAATTGTGTATAAGGAGGAAATAATGGTGTGTAGAGAGGTACACTCTAAAATCTTATACTATATAAAATCTAATGGTTATTAGTTATGGTTCATGGTGAACCATTTAAATGATGGTTTCATTATAGAATTCACCCTAATTTATGGATGTATTACTATTGCGGAATTATTTTATGAATGTGTATTATGGATGCGTTATTTTCACGAATTCTTTAATATATGATATTTGTAACTGATATCAGATATATTTTCTGAACGCAATATTATTATTCTCTGGTGTTAAAAAAAACTAAACACAATTAATTGATAACGCTTAAAAAAAACTCTTAAGATTAACAACTATTAATTAAAAAAGAGTTGGCGTGTCATATTAAAAAAATTTAAATAAAACTTAACTGTGCTTCTATTATCTATTATAATTATAAATATATAAAAACTAAAGTATTTGGTAATTACACTATAACTCATCTGATTAAAAGTTTAAATTAATCTAATACTAAGGGTATTAAAGACTATTTACACAATACTGAATTTATATTGATTTGGTAATTAATACCGCTGATGTGGCAACCCAATAATTTTTGTTGCATTTTATATTTTTTTTAATTTCATAAATTAAATAAATTAATTATACATTTTTACTGCTCACTATTAATTTCATTCCAATTATCCACGTATTGAGCTAATCAATTGCATAATCAAGTTTTAAATCCTACCATTTGTAACTTACATGTAGCAACATTTTTATTTAAAAATTACATTGGAAATTGCCATTTACTTAAATCCTACAATTAATTTTCACTACAAAATTAATTATTAACCTGTAACAGCATTGGAAGCATAAACAAATACTCTTTGGTTCCTCTTCTATTTCTTGCATCAAAGCTGTTTTTTTTTCTTTAAATAAGCATACGACGGCTGGATTTATGTTTACTCCCATTCTATTGCCTTCTTTCCATCTTCCACAGTTCTTTACGGACAAAGTTTATTTAGTTCTATTTTCCACCATCATCTTCAAAACAGTTCACCATCATTCTTATATCAAGTTTTCTTTCTAAATCATCACAAAAACAAAACAATTGGAATCGAGAACTACAAAATCAAATTCACATAGATAATTACCGAAAAGAAGAAACAACTGTGCAGATCCGACAAGAGTTGAGGATGCGATGTTTGTTGAGGTTGTCTGCAGTTCATTTTGCTTACTGTTTACTTCAATTTTCCGTTTCGGTTTGCTTTTCAGTTGCTGATATGAATTTGTGAAGATGATAATTTTAAATTATAATTTGTAATATCATGGTTTTCGAATTTCTGTTGTTGTTGTATATGTTTATTGTTGGTGAAATTATGTTTGGTTTATGATTTGAGTTGTGAGATTGATGAGGAAAGTGGTGAACTTGATTTGGATTTGCTTTATAGAATAGTTTGTATGTAAAAGTTTATAGAATAATGGATGTTTTGAGTTGTAAGTTTCTCTCTGTTTTGGCTCTCACAGTTCTCCCTTTTGTTCCAGCGATTTGGAAGAAAACCATTTTTATATTTACAAGACAACACATCAATCATTCAAGATGGAAAATTCTCTACGACTACGATACGTTATCCAATCTATTATCAAATTTGAAGTTTTGTATTTGTTATCCATTCTAACACGAAGATAGTTTCTTCGACATTGTTATTATGCTTATCTTCCTGCAAATCTCAACTCTAAATTCAGAATAAATTATTTTTTACATCTTTTTAAAGAGGCAAAGTTTACTTTTGATGTGGTGATAAAACATTTATGTGTACTAACTAAGTAAAATGATAATAAATAATTGTAAAAATTTAAAAAGAATGATAAATTTATCTTTTTCATGAAAAACTTATGTATTTTTATATCATATCATATTTGTCCATGTTCTTTTATCTATTGTCAGGTTTTGGAATAAATAAATAAATATTTTTTATTCTTAATAAATAGATTTAATTAAGAATGCTAAAACTTGCACAAATTTATATGATATGATATTATAGTAGTGACAATCACACAAATTTCAGTAAATGAGTTTTCAAGGTCGAATATAAAAGGTTAGAAAATATACACTTATTACAAAAAAAAAATCAAAATCAAAATCTAATAAAAATAAAAATTTCAAAATCGATACTCCCATTAAATGTAAATTGGAGATTTAGCATTTTAAAGGATCGTTCAAAATCAAAATTCATTTTAAATTGGATTTTTTTTCTCTGTTTTTGTTTGGTATTTCAATTAAAAAGATAAATTCATCATTCTTTTTAAATTTTTACAATTATTTATTATCATTTTATTTAGTTAGTACACATAAATGTTTTATCACCACATCAAAAGCAAACTTTGCCTCTTTAAAAAAATGTATAAAATAATTTACTTGAGTTTTTATTTTTAAAAATATACATAATATATTAACCATAGTTAAAAATATTAGTAAAATATAATATATTGAAATTTTAATTTACTAAAAATTGTTTGTGTTTTTTTATGATAAAATTTTAGCAATTATACTAAAAAATGCTATAATATTAGAAATTGATAAAAGAACATAAGACAAATATGAAATAAAACTTTAAATAATGTATTATGCTAATCATGCTTCCCAGTATTTTAGTAAAACTTTAAATAAATTCGCCCATCTAATCATTATATATATCTTTTATTAAATAAAATACTTTATTTCTATTAAATTGTATATTTTTTAAATAAAATATACTTAAAAAATATTAGCTTTTTTTATGATAAAATGTTAACATTTATACTAAAAATAAAAAATAAAAATATTTGTTATAGAAAAATATCACATACATGATGTAAAATCATATATGATATAATAATTTCTAATACAAAAAAAAAGAAAAGAAAATTAACTTAACCTATAAATATCAAATATTTTTAAAGAATTCATCTTCATTTTTTTAAATTAATAATTCATCTTATTAGTGGCATTATTATCGTTATTATCATTATATTTCATAGGAATACTTATTATTTATACATTGATACAAAATTGTAAATGTACAGTAATAAATATAACTTAAATTACAATTTTTTTTACTATTTAATTTTAAAAAATTACATTTATTCAGTATATTCTAACACTATCGTTTAATTTTATGTATTACATTTAAAATATTAATTAACTAATTCAATTTTATTTTGGTTTTTCAAATTTGTTTTTGACTTAGAACGAAAAATTATTTGATCACTTATATAAAAAATAATGAAATCTATTAAGTATGATTTCTCTTATATTTTTCTAGATAAACAAATATCGTATACTTAATGAAAAATGATATATGATATTATGACATGATACAAGGAAAAAATAAAATTGAATTGGAAAAATATTAGTTTTTTTCATAATAAAATATGAATATTTATACTAAAAAATATATATTTGTTTTTATAAAAAAAACATAAGACAATTATAATTGGTGAATAAACAAATTTCTTATTCTTTTTAAATTATACAATTGTCATAACATTGATTAATTCAATTATACATCCTTAATCAATATTCTCTTCTTTTCCAATTTTTATTTTAATCTTTAAATTTAATTAATAGTAAGAAATGTATAATTTATTTCATTTTTCGTTAATTTTAGATTTGTAATAAATTGTAATAGTTTTTTATTAATTTATTTTAATAATAAATTGCAATTACTTGCATGAGCACAAACATAACAGGTGGTTATACAAACTATCAATCACGATTTTTTATTAATTAAAATTAAAAATATTTTTTCTCAAATTTTTCTCTAACTTTTAAATATTAAAGAATTTTATTTTGATATTATATTTATTATGAATAATTTATATTAAAATTATATTTATCGATTAAAATACATTGACAATTTGACATAACTAAATTTATGCCTTAAAAATTAAAATAGTACTAAGTAATTTTATATTTATTAAAAAAGAGAAACAAAAAAATTATTTTTAAAATTCAGTTTGTATAATATTTTATACAAAAAGTATTAGCCTTTAGACTAAAAAATTGTTACAATATGTCTTTTTGTGTATGAATTTCAATAGAGAATGCTTATTTGAAAAACTACTGTCATAATTGCGTTGATTAATTCAATGATCATTTGATCTTTCTTAATTAATTTTCTCTTCTTTCCCAATTTTTATGTTAATCTTTAAATTTAATTAATCATAATAAATATATAATTAATTTAAATTTATAAAAATGGTAAATATGATCTAATAAAAAGGTTTTAAAATTAAAATTTAACTAGGAGTTGTCGTATGTTATAAAAAAATGGTAAATATATAATAAGCTCTCGTGGAAGGGGTAGACCGCCGAAGAAGGTGACTCAATCGACGGGAACGAAGCATGGAGAAGGCTCAACTACGCCGGCATCTAGCACGCCGGTGAGTGCAGTGCGGCCGGAGGAACAAGAGACGGTGATTACTGAATTGGATCGTGACAAGAAAGAGACGGGAAGCGATGGAACAGGTGAGACCAACGCTAAACCTAGGGTAGAAGATCAGACGAAGCATAATGGAGATCAGAGCAAGCTTTGGGTTGACGTTATCAGCGGTAATAGGCAAACAACAAACGGGAAGCAACTTCAATTTGTTGCGCCAAAGATCAAGGAGGGGATTGTGGAAGTTGAAATTGAAGAAGAAGATGTAGAAGCGGAAATTAGGTTTTGGGAGAACTCGTTGATCATGTATGTGATTGGAACCAATTTGAGTATGAACGCGATGAAGAACTACATGAATCGTATGTGGAACTTTGTTACGCTACCTGACATGTACTACAACGATGAAGGCTACTTCATACTCAAATTCAAGAATGGTGATGATAGAGATGAAGTTCTGATGAAAGGTCCATACACTTTTCAGAACAAACCTATGATTCTGCTGGAATGGAGGCACGACTTTACTATGGCAAAGGATATGCTCAGGTCGATCCCAATCTGGATTAAACTTCCAAGTCTTCCGCTACCTATGTGGGGTGCGCAGAGTCTAGGGAAGATTGGAAGTGCTGTGGGAATACCCTTGTTCACGGATGAATGCACAGCAGGGAAACTTCGTGTGAGCTATGCTAGGATATTGGTGGAGGTTGATGTTACACAGAAATTGTGTGAAGAAATTACCATCAAAGATCACGAAGGGAGAATTCGAAAACAGAAGGTGGAATATGAATGGAGGCCCCAGTATTGTGAAAGATGCCAAAAAATAGGTCATGTTTGCTCTAATGAAAAGAAACCTCCTATCAAAAGATGGCAGGCTAAGACAACAAAGGGTGATGAGGGGAATGAAGGTAGCAAACTGGTGAATACTGATAAGGGAGTTGAGAAAGAAGATGGCTTACAAGAGGACCAAGAGACAATGGACAAAGGCACATGGACAGAGGTTAGGAGAAAAAAAGAAGATGGAAAGAGAGTTTCATGTGATACCTCAGGTACAACACTCCTTTGCTCTAATATTTTTGAATCCTTAGGTGTTTTGAATGACCCTAGGGACATACCCTTGGGGGTGACATGATTGTGTCCTGGAATGTGAGGGGGCTGAACAAAGGGATCAGAAATCGAGAGATTAGCTCCCGTCTCTCTAAACTGAATCCTGATATTGCTATTCTAGTAGAAACTAGAGTCAAGAAGGACAAAGCTGTGAATATTAGAAAGAAATTAGGAGGTCAATGGCATTACCTTGATAACTATGACAATCATGCTAATGGTAGGGTGTGGATTATGTGGGATAATAATAAAGTTGACATCAAGAGTATCTGTAGTTCTGAGCAGATGATCCATTGTGCTGTTTATGACAAAAATGATAATTTCCAACACTGGCTTACTGCCATCTATGCTGATAATAAACTGGACAGGAGAAGGAAGTTATGGAAGGAAATTGAGCAGATTAATAGTACTCAGCAGGGACCTTGGTGCCTAATGGGAGACTATAACAATGTTATGTACACTGATGATAGAATTGGAGGGAAAGAGATCCATGATGGAGAATTTTGTGACTTGGTTAATATGATGAATAACTGTGGCTTAGCTGATCTGGATAAGATTGGAGATAAATACACCTGGAGTAATAAGCATGTTACTGGCACCATTTACTCTTGCATTGACAGGGCTTTAGCCAATAAGGAGTGGTTCAGTCAAAGGTTACATTGGGATTTGCATGTGTTGGAGCCCAATATTTCTGACCATGCTATGTTATGTCTCAGGAGCAGGGATCAGAGTAGCAATCATAAGAGGCTTTTTAAGTTTCTTAACAAGGTGACTGAGGTACCTGAGTACAATGATCAAGTGGAGAGGAACTGGAATAAAAAAGGTAGGAATGGTTCTCAAGTCAAGCTTTGGGATAAATTGGTGAGATTGCAGCCTATAATAAAGAAATTAAGCAAGCCTTTCAGAGGTATCAACATTCAGATTGAGAAAGCCAGGAAGGATCTTGAAGAAACTCAGAAAAGCATTGCTCATGACAAAGATAACAAAGATCTGACTCAGGAGGAGAAGAAAAGAACTGATAGTCTTATGGAGTTGCTAGCCATTGAAGAGCAAATCATGAGGCAAAGGGCTAAGGTTACTTGGATAAGACTAGGGGATGGGAACAATGCCTATTTCCATGCAGCCTTAAAGAGTAAGCAAAGTAACATGAGGATACATAGTCTAATCAATGAGGATGGGAAGATGCTTAATACTCAAGATGACATCACTGAGGAAGTTATTTAGTTCTACAAAAAGCTTATGGGGACTGCTCATGAGAACCTTGATGCTGTTGATATCCCAGTTCTGAGGAAGGGTAAGCAACTTACTCAGCAAAGTAGGATTGACCTGAGTAAAGATGTCACTACTGAGGAGATTGTTAAAGCCTTAAATAGTATTAATGATCTCAAGGCCCCTGGGGTGGATGGATATAATTCCAGATTTTTTAAGGCTTCTTGGAATACAGTGAAAGATGATGTTATCAGGACTGTTGGTGATTTTTTTGATAAAGGGGTGCTGGATAGTAAGTGGAACCAGACTCTGATCACTTTGATTCCCAAAAATACTGCAGCTAAGTCCATCAAAGAATATAGGCCTATAGCTTGTTGCACAACTGTGTACAAGATTATAGCCAAAGTCATGGCCAGAAGATTGAGCTCTATCCTTCCCAATATCATCAGTAGGAACCAGGCTGGGTTTGTTCCAGGACAAGACATTCATGACCACATCTTGTTAGCTTATGAGCTGGTGAAGGGGTATGGCAGAAAGGGAGGAATGCCTAGATGTATGCTGCAGATGGATATACAAAAAGCATATGATTCTGTTGACTGGGGAGCTCTTAGAGTTATCTTGGCAGAGATGGGGCTACCTAGGAGGTTTATCAACTGGATCATGCTGGCTGTGACCACTGTGAGCTATCAATTCAACATCAATGGGACCTTATCTAGGAATCTGCAAGCCAAGAAGGGTTTAAGGCAGGGAGATCCCATTTCTCCCCTCTTATTTGTTGTTGTGATGGAATATCTTCATAGATTGCTTGATGACCTAAAGCAAGACACTGAGTTCAGATACCATAGCAAATGTAAAAAGATTGATCTGATTGATTTGAGTTTTGCAGATGACCTTTTGCTCTTTGCTAGAGGTGATGTTAACTCTGTTCAAAGCCTTATGAAGAAATTTCAGAAGTTTTCTAGGGCCACAGGTCTGGTTGTGAACCCAGCTAAGTGTAAGCTGTTTTGTAGTGGTGTTGACAGCTTTCAGGAGAAGGACTTGGTGGATATCACTGGTTTTGGCATTGGTACTTTGCCTGTAAAATATCTGGGGATACCTCTGGAAAGTAAGAGATTATCGACTAGGAACTGTGCTCAGCTGGCTGAGAAGATAGGTAGAAGAATTAACCACTGGACTGCTCATATGTTGAGTTATGCTGGGAGAATTCAGCTGATTAGAAGTGTTCTCTTTAGCACTGCAAATTACTGGCTCCAGTGCTTGCCCCTTCCCAAAGGTGTCATTCAGAGGGTGGAAAGTATTTGCAGAAACTTCTTATGGTCTGGAAAAGGGGAGTTCACTAGAAAAGCTCCTGTTGCTTGGAGCAAGATTTGTGAGCCCAAAAATCTTGGAGGTCTGAATGTCATTGACCTAGGTAGATGGAACAAGGCTTGTTTGAGTAAGCTCCTGTGGGATCTCTGTAGAGAAAGAGATAGTCTTTGGATTAGATGGGTTCACACCTACTACATAAAAGGCGCTGATGTTATGGTGGTTCAGGTGAAGCCAAGCTGCTCGTGGATGCTCAAAGCTATTCTGAACCAAAGAGAAGAGGTGAAGCAAATGGCTGACTGGAAAAAGATGGTGAATGAGAATAAATTCTGCAAAAGGAAGATTTATAGACAGCTTCTCAAGAATAGGCAAGATGTGACATGGAAGAAGTTGTTCTTTGATAATGAAGCTAGACCCAGGGCAGGTTTCACTCTGTGGATGGCTTGTCTTGATCGGCTTGCAACAAAAGCTAGACTCAAAAAGTTTGGAATTTTGGACAATGATAGATGCAGCATGTGTTCTGAGAGTGAAGATTTAAATCACCTGTTTTTTGTTTGTAACAGGACCAGGATAATTTGGCAAGAGGTTCTTTGCTGGCTCCAAGAAGATCATGTTCCTGGCAATTGGGAATGTGAAATGAAGTGGATTGTGAACCGTTGTAAGCATAAAGGTTGGAGATCAATCATGCTGAAAACTGCTCTAGCAGAGACTATCCATGCGTGCTGGCTGTATAGAAATAGCTTGATCTTTAAGAATGATGATATAGATAGGAATACTCATAGAAATATTGCTAAGGACATCATAGATACCATAGTTCAGAGAATTTGGAATAAACCAAAGTTGAGAGGGAAACTTGTTCCTTTCCTTCTTTGAGTTGGTAGTTTCTTTTTGTTGTTAGCTGGGCCCTATGGGCCGCTTGTGTACATAACTGTTTTTGGAATTATATATATAATTTCTTATTCTTCCAAAAAAAAAAAAAAAAAAAAAGGTTTTAAAACTGAAATTTTACGGGCAGCTGTAGACATGTACTACATTTTAAGTTTGAAAAAATGGGATAATATCTAAAATAGGTTTAATGAAATTTTAGAATTAATTTATCTGGATTCAACTGAAATTTGATAACTCATCTGGATTTACGGGTAGATGTAAACGTATCTATGAGATACCAGCTGTAGATTATTCATTTTAATGTCCATATTTTAAATCTTTCTTGCTGATGTTTTATATAATTGAATTAGAGAATCGAATGTACGATTTATTATAAGTACATATCAATGTTAAAAAATTAGGCTATATTATTAGTCTATGTTAAGTTGGTTTATATTATTAGTCTATTTGTGACGATATGAATGTTCCCCAATTGAAAAATGACTTCAAACTTTATAAATGATAATTTGATAGACGTGTAAAGTAAATCCAGACGAGACCCGTGCGATAGTACGGGGATCTTACTAGTTTGTATAAAAGTGTTGTCGTGTGATTCCCTACTACAACACTTTAAAACGTTGTTGTTTGATCATAACTTTTTTTTACTTCCATAATATCTTTGTCAAAGAAATCAAATGGTAAAGTGTTATGAAAATTAAAAGTATACCAATATTATAACTTGAAATAAAAATTATACATTATTAGAAGTAACGTAGAATAAATTACAAACTTCATTATTACACTTACTTACATTTACAAAAATATTTAACGCATATTGGAGTTAAAGGAGGGGGACAAAAATATCTTGGACAATCCTGGTTTGTTTGGCACGGAATATGACCTATAATTTCAAATAAGAACAAAAGAAATCATAAAAAACAATATATTTATTGAATATAAGATAAATTTGAAAATTTATAATGGTGTTAAGATATATTTACCCTCAACGTTTGTGACAATACATAGAAACAAAAAGAAGATCAAAATATTTAGAAAACTACTAATTTGAACCATATTTTTCCTCCTTCTAATTTAATAAGTAGAAAGTTGTATGACCACTATAACTAAACAATGGGATGTTGTTTTAAATTTAAATAAAAAGATTTTAGCCCTAATGAGTTAAGAGAAGACATTCATTGAATTGGCGTTATGGTTAGATGACTCAATGGAACAACAATGGGCTCAATTGATCACTTAGCTTTGGTAAATATCTCAAATAAAAACCTTTCATGGTCATCAAAGTTCACTCTTTTTTTTTTTTTTTTAACTTTCCATATATATATATATATATATATATATATATATATATATATATATATATATATATATATATATATATATATATAATGATCAAGGGGTGAAAAAAGAATAACACATAATCTATCCTATTTATTTTAAAATGTAATGGTTCAGATTCATTCACATGTTCTCACATAAAAATAACATTATCATATTATGTGTTCTCTATAGGACATATCTAGTAAAAATGAGTAAATTATATAAGATTGTGAGAATGAATACGAACTATTAGATTTAAAAAGGAAATGTTGAGATTAAATTATTGTTTTCTCTAAATTATTTAAGAGGAATGAAAAATCATAAATCAAATTTTATAAATATCTTTTATTCTTAATCATTAAATATAATTTCAATAGTTATAATTAAATTCTCACATTCTCGTATAATTTACTCATTCTCATTTTCTATATATATATATATATATATATATATATATATATATATATATATATATATATATATATATATATATATATATATATATATATATATATATATATATATATATATATAGAGGAGGGATCAAATTACACCCGAAGAGTTACACCACAAGTTACACTCGTTCAATAACTACATCTCGAATTAATATTTTTTAAATTCAACCGTTGGATTGAAACATAATATCATATAGATCATACCTATAAAGTTTGAGCTTAATCTATAATGATTTACTATGTCATTGAATTACATCAAAATTAACATTATATGAAAGCTCATTTTGACGTTAATCTTTGGATATCTTGATGATATAGTAAATCATTATAGATTAAGCTCAAACTTTATAGGTATGATCTATATGATATTATGTTTCAATCCAACGGTTGAATTTAAAAAATATTAATTCGAGATGTAGTTATTGAACGAGTGTAACTCGTGGTGTAACTCTTCGGGTGTAATTTGATCCCTCCTCATATATATATATATATATATATATATATATATATATATATATATATATATATATATATATATATATATATATATATATATATATATATATATATATATATATATATATATATATATATATATATATATATATATATATATATATATATATATATATATATATATATATATATATATATATATAAATTGAAATAATAATGATGACTGATGAAGAGGCAACACATTTATTTAAAAATTAAAACTAAAATAGAATAATGTTTTTTATTCACAATATTATAAGATCAAAGTTAATACTTATCAAATTTTATCAAATGTAACAATTACACATTTATTTGAAGAATGAAAATAGTGAATGAGTTATAGAACGTAGTATAATTGTTAGAATATGAATTAAGGGTTCCGTCAGAGTTTATTTTTGAATTTAGGATTTTGGATAGACTTAGGAAATGAATAGCTTAATGAGTAAGAATAAGGAAACTAACATCAAGGATATATAGATGAGTCATTGATGAATGGATGAGTGAATATTGACTTAGTGTAACAAAATTAAGTATTTTTTATTATCGTATTCACAGTAGTTGGTGTGATATTAAAGTTGTTAAAGTTGTTCATTAATGTTTATGATTTTAAGAAGTGTTTGGAAAAGATGTCTTTAAAAGTAAGGATAATCATTAATATTAATGCTGACAATCCCAACAAGATCAACCGATCCTTATCGTGAAATCATTATGATCGCAACCACATTCTTCTCGAGACTTCTGACTAGCAACTAATCCCCCAAGGAAACAATCAATCAAGTTGATTACAAGTGGGTATTACAAAGATGCTTCTAATAAGCAGATTACACAATGTTTAAATACAACAACACAAAAGTGTTGATAAACAAGATACGAATAAAAGCTCCTTGCTAAAAATACAAAATTATACAAATATTTCTCTAACATAGTTTGTGCAGCGCTTTAGTGTAGTTTTGTAGTACTGAATCGTTGAATTCAAATACTTCTCTTTATAGAAGGATAGATCCGTTGGAGGATAGAAGAGGAAATGCAAAGTACAGCTGTAAAGTGCCCAACGGCCAGGATGAAAATGATAGATAACAAGTACAGGTTAGACTGTCCTTATGCCGCCCTATAAGAGTAGAGGTCGCAATTTATGTTAGTACTTTTATGCTCACCATCACCTGCAATCCGGTCCTTGATCTTCTAAGTCTCCATAGGCTTCTGATTGAATGTTGATTGAATCATGTTGTAGATTATAAGAACTTGTGTCTCCAGTACCTAAGTCTTTGAGTCTTTAGAACCTGTTCAGCAGAATCTTGTCTTCAGAGTCTTCAGCATTTGGTCTTCAGATCTTCAGAACATGTTCAGTAGAACCTCATCTTCAGCATCTTCAGAATATGGGACACATAAGTAAAGCATTAAAAGGTCTCCAAAACTTTCTTACAAAGTCACGATCATAAGCTCTTGTACTAATGTTCCTTGGAACCGTTACATAAGTAGCATTCCAGAATCTTGACTTCTATTGTAACACAACACTAGTATTCTTTCGGAGTGTTGAGTTTAGAACCTGATGACGTCACACGCCTTCTTACTAGAGTCAGAACCGGCAAGGCAATAGCCACACACTAGAGAGAAAACTATTAGTGTATACAACTGTTCATTATGATAACATGTAAAGTTATCATCAAAACTTAAGGCCAGATGCAGAACCAATCTTGTTCTTACAGTTACATCTTAGACCCTTTCTATGTTATTCCTCTTATGCCCGTATTCACCTATTTTCTCTTAATATTCTATTTAATTATTATTAGGGTTAATACCTATTTTCACCCCTGCCATATGGGGTTGGTTTGAAAAACCCCCTGCCAAAAAAAAAGTTGGAAGAATTCCTCTAACATTTGAAGATTCTCTCGTTTTAAACCTTGTAAAAAATTTATTTTTAAAACCAACCTTGCCAGTTGAAGGACTCTATCATTTTGAACCCTGTAAATTATTATTTTAGTAAAACCAACCTTGCCCGTCATATTCCAGAGGGTTTAAATTGACATAATCTACAAGATTGTAGGGTTTAAAATGACTGAATCTTTAAATTGCAAGGTTGGTTTTAAAAACAAAAATTTTACAAGGTTTAAAACGAGAGAATCTTCAATTGTTAGGAGAATTCTTGCAACTTTTTTTTTGGCAGACGGATTTTTCAAACCAACCCCATATGGCAGGGGTGAAAATAGGTATTAACCCTTATTATTATTATTATTATAACTTCAAATAATATAACTGAATTATTATATCCAAATAATTCTAGTTAACACCTAAATCCATCACTACCCCAGAACATGTCACACATAATCACATAAATTCACAATAAAATCATCAATAATTAATTAAATATTAAAATCTAAGTTTTTGGGGTGTTACAATAAAAATGCTTTAATCACGTTTTAATGATTCGATGTGACTCGCGTACGATATGGATCCAAGAATATATATATATATATATATATATATATATATATATATATATATATATATATATATATATATATATATATATATATATATATATATGATTTATTTTATTCTATACAAAAATGATGCATGTACCTAATGGTTAATTAAAATTCAAAAAATAAAGTGAGTCTTAATATTTAAAGTACTGAAGTGTACAAATTTAAAATTTGACATTGATTAGCATAGAAAATATAATTATGTGCACCACAACTGTAGTATCATTATCTCCAGGACACCACAACCGTAGTATCATTATGTCCAGGACACTCATTCCCAAACAAAAAATTCTTTGTATCTTTTAGATTAAGATAGAAAACAGAAAATATTTAAATCTTGTTTTAATTTAAGAGGAATAGTTTCTTCAATATTAACACCTAAATCCATCACTACCCCAGAACATGCCACACATAATCACATAAATTCACAATAAAATCATCAATAATTAATTAAATATTAAAATCTAAGTTTTTGGGGTGTTACAATAAAAATGCTTTAATCACGTTTTAATGATTCGATGTGACTCGCGTACGATATGGATCCAAGAATCTATATATATATATATATATATATATATATATATATATATATATATATATATATATATATATATATATATATATATGATTTATTTTATTCTATACAAAAATGATGCATGTACCTAATGGTTAATTAAAATTCAAAAAATAAAGTGAGTCTTAATATTTAAAGTACTGAAGTGTACAAATTTTAAATTTGACATTGATTAGCATAGAAAATATAATTATGTGCACCACAACTGTAGTATCATTATCTCCAGGACACCACAACCGTAGTATCATTATGTCCAGGACACTCATTCCCAAACAAAAAATTCTTTGTATCTTTTGGATTAAGATAGAAAACAGAAAATATTTAAATCTTGTTTTAATTTAAGAGGAATAGTTTCTTCAATATCTATGATAAAACATACCAATTTTCTTAACGAATCGTCAGAAGGATTTACCGTTTCATTTTGGGTGGGGACGGCTGAATAATTTTCTTTTATGCTCACACCACCTAAACCAACCTTTTGAGAAAATTGGTCATGTACATTTGTACTCGGTAGGATGGTTATACCCATCGGTGCCAATTTCTGCATCATAAATTCAACAACACACAACACATATGTCATGTTATAAGACCTAAAAAAGAGATGCAACAAACAAAAATAAATTTGTACATCATGCATAAAGCTCTTCCAAGTCTTTATTGCGCAATTCCGGCTCATCAACTAATATTTCTTCCAACTTATTGTCATAGAGCACATCCATCTCTTTGTTTTGCAATTCTCGCTCTTGTGATAATTTTTCTTTAAACTTCTTATTGTAATTCTTGTCAATTTATTTCTTTTGGGATCTAGGTCATTTTCTAATCTTTCTTCTAACTTATTATCAACAAGCTCGTCCATATCTTTCTTGCACAAATCATTACTCGTCCATGAACAACATTACTATAACATGCATAATAGATATATTTTACGTACCAGAAACGTGATGAAGAAGTCAAAGAGCTAAATATCGTACGAGTTTCATTTTTTCTTCTTGCAAGTATAATTTGTGTTCCTCCTTCGAGTGTGTCATACCCCAAAATTTGCCCACATTATTTCTCCTATTCAAGTTTCAAATCCATATGCAAAGCTCCTAGACAATTTCTCCTATACAAAGCTCTGAACTAGGGTTTGGTTCTTTAGAAGGAAAATCACTGAATCAATGGCTCAAGGTGGTTCCATAGGGTCACAAACATCCCAAAGAATCTCTATGTAAGTTATCAAGCCAATCAAAGCAAGTTGAGTCCCTCAAACCTTGACTAGGTCAGTAGTTGATTCTCAAGGGCAAAATGGTCATTTCAAGTCAATATACAGTCAAAATTCAAGATATTTGGTCAGCAACATCCTCATAACCCTAAAATCATCATTTGATCAAGGGTTGATCATGATGATGCAAGGAAAGATCAGAAAAGTCAAAAGTCAAAAGTTACTATTTTTGGCATGAACTGAAAAAAAGGTCAACCGAACTTTGAAAATTCACCAAATATTCATACTTCATCAGAAAAATTCCCACTAAAGCTCATTTTAAAGGGAATTCATTCCTCTATCCAATGGTCCAAGAATCAGAGCTCATAGGTCAATGATTTAAGAGATATGGCTTCATACATTATAGGTCCTTTTCAAAAGTCAACAAAAAGACACTTTTTCCAAAAGGACATAAAATGAAAATGGAAAAGGATTTTGATATGAGACCAAGGACACTAGTTAGAGGACTCTCTGAGGTTTCCAAAAAGTCCTAGAACACCTCCATACCTCAAAAATTGAGGGAGATACACCTTGTCAAAGTTGGACTATTTTTGAGAAAAAATGTGAAAAGAAAAGGTTCAAAATCCAAAATTTTCCAAATAGGCCTATGATTTCTTCACCCAATCTTCATTACAAGCCCATGCACGCCCCAAAGATCATATCCTTATATTTTATATTATTTTTTAATTAATTATTTTGTGATTTTAATCATTTAAAATCATGAATTAATTATGGAAAAAAATAAAATACAGAAGATATGATTTGTGTCTATTTTTCAATCATCATCAATCACACAAATATCCAATAATCACTGAAAATTTCGTGCAAGGCTAAATTGGTGAAGAAAATATTGGATTTGGACTCATTTAGAAAGTTTTAAAATATATTTTCCGAATCTTGCAAATCAAGATTCAACAAGATTCTTTGCAGTTTTATTTACCCTAATCCTTCTCTATAAGTAGAGGAGCAAAGCCAAGGTACAAGGATTGGAAAATCTGCAGCCAAGAGCATCAAAACCGAGTTCAAGAAATTCCAAAAATCTCAAAATCGTTTTGGAGTTTAAGGATAATTCAAGGATTCCTATTGGTTGCAAAAGGTTCCCTGGTGTTCACTGAACGAATTCCAATCCTCATACGCAAGGAACACGACCAGAAATCTCCCTAATCCCCCACGGTTTGCATCACTTTAAACTCAATCGATTAGCATCTTTCATGCATCATCAAAGGTTTTAATTCATATATTTGTGTTCTATATTGTGTGATGATCGATTCTGGATAGTTATACGCGTTTTTATGCTGTTATAAACATTATGCCATGTTAGGGCTTTTTGGCTCGTTTTGGGGCTTTTATCCACAGGTGAAATTGAACTCAATTAATACCATGACCGTGTTCGAAAGGATGAGACGAATCCAATGGTATAGGTGCGCCAAATTTATGTGAGCGATTAGGTGTATTCGCTATTTTTTAATTTCGTGTGCAGGGGTTTTTACAGCGCTTCAAGTCAAAAAGCGCTGTAATAGGTACAACTGCAGGATCGGGAGGTTAGGGACGACTGCCTGGCACGCAGCGATTGGTCCATTCAAACTGAAACGAGCGCGCGCCCTTGGGGAAGCCAGGAGGATCATGTGCAACATGAAACACGCATTAGCGTGTACCCTCACGTTTCCAGCCAGCTGATCATCATCATCCTCGATCCAACGCTTCTGAGGCTGCGACTGCACCATAAACCTTACACGCGTGCCATACCCGATCAGAAGTTAAGTATTTTAGAATTTTTTTTTAATTTTAATTACACAGCCGCTTTATTTTATTTTAATATACATATATATACTTGTTTTATTTGTTTTTCCTTTCTTTTATTTACATAAAACTTTATAAAAACTTTATAATAATAATGAAACATTTTATTTTTTTTTAATAATATTTAATATTTTTTTTCTCTCTTTTGATTTAATATATGCATATATTATTTTATCTTCTTAATTATTTATTTTGGAAAATTCATATATGCATTATTTAAATTCCAAAAATTCCTAATAAATTATTTTCTCACTCGATTTAATTAATTAGGTCGTAAGACCAATAATTAATTAAGTCCATTCACCATTATATTCCATTTGAATCCTAATTAGGGTTTGCTCTACACTGAATACATTTTCTTTTCTGTGCCTTTTTCAGGGTTAGCAACATGATTACTCCCGACTACGCGCCTGATCCAAAAAATACGAAGTTAAGTGTTCTATTCAATTTAATTTAAATTCTATTTGGTTTATTTTTAAAATTAGGGTTTGTTTCGCCTTCATTCTTCTTTTGCCTTGCCTCTTTTCAGGGTTAACCTTAAGGCATCCTCCGACTATCAATCACGACAAATCAAATGCAAAAAGCTAAGTGCCCTTCATTTAATTACTTATTTCAAATTATTGTCTCGACCTTCTTATTTTAGGGTTAGAGACGTTCGCCTCTGAATTAGCCATACACTCACCCTATTTTTATTTGCCTTTTCAGGGTTTGTGGATTGCCAAAGCTACGAGTTTGGTAACCCTAAACTCTACCCTTTTATTTTTCTGTTTAATTATTGCTTGTGTCAAACCCTGTTAAGGGATCCGCTGGTTACAATTTCCCTCCCCCATATTTGTTATATTTGCGTGGTTAGTAATCCTAGGGAGTGCAACCCTCGAATTGAAGGTAGAATCACTTAATTTACAAGATAACATATTTGAATATAATCACGTGATTGGTGCACACACGCACGCTTTTGGGTAACCCTCTCTGTTACCTTGTTGCCTGTTGCCTTGTGTTTTTTTTTTTGCAGAATAGCCAGTCCCTCGAATACGAAGATATCTCAGCCATGTTGCCTCGAATAAAGGTCATGAGACCCTAAAAATGATGCTGTCTTCGATACACTAACATGACCTCGACCCTCGGAAGTTGCCTACGAATAAGGCTGAGGTATCTTCTGGTTGCCTACGAAAGGCTATTCTGATCCTTCCCCTTAGACTACCTGCCCCTCTATGGCATGGGTCAGTCTTTGGGTGAACGATATTTCGATGACCCTTCTACCTCCAAACGAAAGGCTTCCTGCCCTCTTATGGCAAGGATAGACCCTTTCATTCTGAAAGGCTAAAAAGAGACCTATCATTTGAGTTTAAGGTAATTGCCCCTAATTGCCTTGCCATGCTCTATTTTCTATATTCCTTCTCAAAATTCTTCAAAAGCTGGCTACGCTCATTTGCGAGCTAAAGTCCATTTTTTCCTCTTTCATCTACATTTTCTGAAAACGAGCAAGCAAAGCAATTAAGAGCCCATGGAAAACCATGGATGCAAAGGGTGCCTTACACCTTCCCTTTGCATAAATTACGCCCCGAACTTAGATTTCTTTAAAAGGATTTTTTCTGTTTCTTTTTGCCTTTCTGATTTAGTTTGGATAAATTAAAAGTCGGTGGCGACTCATGCTTAACCGCGACATTTCGATCGATAAGAAGTCAGTTCACCGTATTACAGAACTGACGACTCTGCTGGGGATTTATTTCGATAAAAGAGGGGTTACCTTAAAAGTTTAGGATTCACTTTAAATGTTTTCTATTGTTTGTTTTGCTTGTTTTAATTTCCAAGGCTGTTTTGGGAATTCTGCTGTGTGAAAGGTCCTACACCCGGATCTAGTGTACCTTAAGTATGTGACATGAGACCAGGAAAGCTGTACGACATGTATCGTTATGGTTGAACTGGTGGCCACCGTTAGTGCGACACTTTGGTTTGTCCTGATGGCCCTTGAATCTGATCGAGGAGACATTTGGCTATCGCGTGGTGTCATGAGCACTAATCCGCCTTTAGAACCTTAGTTGAACTTGACTTTGGCTTATAAGAAGTAGCGAGATGGCTGGCTTCGGATTCCTGACTGAAGCCGGTTGATACTCGATGCTACACTCATTGAGATTGGACTCAAGGGATGCTTTTGGCTGGCCGATTGAGCGCTATGTTGAGACAATGCCCACGAGAAAGATCAGGGATATGAGCACCATAGAACCTGGTTACTTTTTAGGACAGGATGAACCAACTAAACGAAAGGAAGAAGGGTACATACCTCTGGACCACGTGCAAGCCTAACCATAAGGCAAAATTGTGTGACTTGTGTGACTTGCGTGACTTGTTGGTGTTTGCTACTAACCTTCGTTTCCTTGCAGGTTTTGTTAAAAGGACTTGTTTGTCCTTACTACCCCCACACTATGCCTAATGAACTGCATTCGCATAACATCATGACATCATAAGCATAATATAATTAACTAACTCTTTCAAGGATCTTAGGAATTTAGGGCGCGCAATTTCAGGTACTCTTATCCAGGGCTGAACTCCTATCAAGGGGCAAGAGGATTTATTTTCCTCTGGCCACATACCTTCCAATTCAGAGACTCGATGCCAAGGGGCAAGAGGATTTATTTTCCTCTAGCCATGTATCTTAAAATTCAGAAGTATCCCGAATCATAGGCGATGACCCACTCGATATGGTGAGCTTGATTCTCAAAGAAGGACGTCCAAAGACGAAAGCCAGAATTCTCTAGACATAGCTGTGTTTGATTCAATGTCTAAACGTTGCAAACTAAATTTCCTATAGATCCTTGAAAGCATTGCATTTGCATTCATAACATCGCATAACAGGTTTCTTACAATAGGTCTCTCATCCCTCCTCGCTGTTTATTTCAGCATCATGAATCTCGAACAATCAGTTAAGGATCTCCAAGCTCAAAACACTGAGTTCCAAGCCTTGATTTTGAATTTGTCCAAGGGGCAAGATGAGCTGAAATCCCTTCTGACTAAGAAGGAAAAGAAGACCAAGAAACCTAAAGGTGTTCTCAATCTGGGAAGAAGGTTCAAAGGCCCTCTCAAAAGGGTGGAAGAAGCTGAAACTCCCAAAGAGGGTAAGAAGACTCGAGTAAAAAAGCTTAGACCAATCTTGCAACTCAGGGATGCTGAAACCTCTGAAGACAGTGATGAGGATGAGCAAGATGATAATGCTAGTATCAAAACCGATGCAAAAAGTAACCACGATTCTGCCAAACTCTCTGAAGAAGAAGAGGACTATTACCATGAGGGCGAACATCCCGGTGACAAATACAAGATGTTAGAAGAGCGTCTGAGAAGTGTGGAAATTCAGAAGGTACCTGGGCTGGATTTTGAAGAGCTTGGACTTCTGCCTGGGGTCGTTATTCCTCCAAAATTCAAAACTCTCGCCTTTGCTAAGTATGATGGAGTCTCTTGTCCTAAACTACACTTGAGGTCTTATGTAAGGAAGATTCAGCCTCACACTACTGATAAGAGGCTCTGGATCCATTTCTTTCAGGAAAGCTTATCTGGAACTCAACTCGAATGGTACTATCAACTGGAAAGTACCAACATCCATACCTGGGAAGATTTAGTTGTTGCTTTCTATAAGCAATACCAATATAATTCCGATCTCGCACCAACTCGCATGCAACTACAAAGCATGTCCATGGGACCTAAAGAAAGTTTCAAGGAGTATGCTCAAAAGTGGAGAGATCTAGCTGGAAGAGTCAAACCCTCCTTAGCTGACAGAGAATTGGTCGATATATTTATGAGTACACTGACTGGTCCTTTCTATAGTCATTTATTGGGGAGTTCATCATCTGGATTCACTGAACTCATACTGATTGGGGAACGTGTCGAGAGTGGTATTCGAAGTGGTAAGATTCAAATGGCTACATCTTTAGGTACTACAAAGAAGCATTCTAATGGGAGGTCAGATTCCAATGTTGTGTATGGGCAGAAAAGTATAAGCCATGATCAATCTATTGGGGCAGTTCTGAGCTCCACACCGGCGCCTCAACAGGGTCGTCAAAACAAACAAGATAAACCCAGACGTCAATTCACAAAGATCAATATGTCGCTAGCTCAAGCCTTACAACATCTGCAAAAGGCAAATTTGATCACTCTGAGGGATCCTCCTAAAAATCCTAACACCTCTGCTCCTAGTTACAAACCCAACGCGAGGTGCGCATATCATTCTAACAGTCCTGGACATGACACGGAGAATTGTTGGCCGTTGAAGAATAAGTTCCAAGATATGATCGACGCTGGTGAAATTGAGTTCGACCATCCTGCAACTCCTAATGTGATCACTGCTCCCATGCCTAATCACAACAAGATTGCTAATACTATGGATGGCTAGAAGGATGAACTTTTTAGATCATTAGATTTACTTTTGTTTGCAATTTCTATTCTGTTTGTTTAAACATTCAACTCATGATAGACATTATCTTTTTTAATAATTATCATCAGTGCATTGCATATGTTTGTCTTGAATACATTATTTCGTTATCATTCATTTCAAATCACGTATTTACTTTGCATATGTTTTGTGTTTATTCAACTCCTGCTAAGCTGTAAGCCTTTTGAGGGAGGATGACGAAAACGATACCGCAACCTCTTACAGTATGCTTTTGAACGGACTATGTTGACGATGTACAGGCATTATTTCAATTCCTAAACAGTGGAGATATAAGGATGATAATCCCTCGTTAACCCTTTTGAGCCTAAGTTATAGGAGTTTTCTTTCTTGAATAATTCAAAACCTGTGATCATAACCCGGGGCATGGTAGTTCTCAGTTAATTTGGCTGTGCATTCTATTTTAAGAGAACCATTCAGTACACCTTTCAACAAAGGTTTCAATCACAAACGTTCAACCGCACGCATCAAAGAAGTGTTGGAAATGTCAAAAGACAATGACGGTTCATCAATCAAACAAGGCAGTCATTATCTTTCAAAAAGGAAAGAACGAAAAACATATATACAAAGAAAAGCCTGCTAAGTCAAAAATAAAAAAGATGACTTAGGCAAAAATCAAGGCATCCCGCTGACTGTAAGCTCACAATAGACAGTTCAGGCAAAAGTTAGGGATATCAAAAAGATGAAAAAAAGAGAAGTCAATAAATTCTTGAACAACACAAAGTTGTGACTACCAAAAAGAAGAAATGACTGCCATATCAGAAGTTCTCATTACTTGCGAACCATCAACATTATCGAAGGCGTAAATCCATAGATCTCTTGGAACTTGAATGCATAAGTCGAATTAACTGAGCTTAGGATCGAAGAACATCACGAAGAGGGGTGGGTACAAATAAACTTTGAGCCTTTGTTTCTTAAACCGTGAACCAAGCCACGTTACAACCTTTGAAAGTCCTAATTGAAACATGGTTAGTTCGAAAGCATACTGTTACCAAAAAGGTATCCTGACTCCTTAAGGTTTACCATAAATGCCAAGTTGATGTCACGTTTTTACAAACGACATGTTGTTATAAATATCATGTTCTTACAAATGTCATGTTTTTACATCTCATGCTTTAATGTTTTTCAAAAACTCAAGACAAACGTATGCACTGCATCTCATGAATTCATTATTAAACAAATTTTGCTACATAATTTCAAATGTTAGCAACAGAGAGAATTTGCACAGGATACAACTAATGACTGAAAGTTATCCCGACAGACAATATTACTCCAAGAAGCAATGTCTCCTACGTATACAAGGGGGCATGACACGTTTTTCCCAATCAATCTGGGGCAATCAAGTCAAGATTCCAAGAATCTCTCAAAAGCCAAACAGTCAGGGGCATCATCCTAAGTTTACGATTACTAGGGGGATGTCGCCTACAATATACACTTCATAAAGTCCTCACTAGCAGGGGCAAATCTATGAAAGTCTAGTTTGACATCTGATCAATACTTAGTGGTGTGTCCTAACCTAATCCAGGAATGGTAGTTACTATAATACTGGGGGCAACTTTCACCCATGTCTCCCCACAGAGATGGGTTCACAAGATCATATCCCCACAGAGTAATCATTAAGAAGATATCTTCAAACGCTCTCGACAAAGACATGGCTCCCCAACAAAGTTTACATCTTCAACACTGCTGGCTCTCCAACACTTTGCTCTTCGCCAACATGGTTTATTAATGTCTTTATCCCCAATCAGGGTACATCAAGTTACTGATCATCCCCAAGCAAGAATCATAAATCCCCAGCTGTACTTCTTCAAGACAAGATCAAACTTCAAAATCCCAATGATACAGAGATTTATTTTCTCAAGATACTCCAAATAGCATAACTCATGTTCATGCATCAGATATCATAGTTAATGCATAACATACATACGTCTCATGACATATGCATAACACTCTCATTCTTTTAAAAAAAATTACAATACATACATCACGACATTGCATAAAACTAATGTTTCTTTTGCAGTCTACTTATACATCTTCTAGATATAGTGCAGATATAATCAATTCAACGATTTAATTCTGACACTCATTCAAGACAGAGATTTAGTTCTGACACCTAATTTTGGATACCTTCCAAAAATGGTTCAGATATAATCAAGACAGAGATTTACTTCTGACACTTAATTTTGGATATCTTCCAAAGATAGCTCAGAGATAATCAATACAGAGATTTAATTCTGATACTTAATTCCGGGTATTCTCCAGAGATAGTTCAGAGATAATCAAGACAAAGATTTAGTTCTGATACTTAATTCCGGGTATTCTCCAAAGATAGTTCAGAGATAATCAAGACGAAGATTTAATTTTGACACTTAATTTTGGGTATCCTCCAAAGATAGTTCAGAGATAATCAAGACAGAGATTTAATTCTGATACCTAACAGTTCAGAGATAATCAAGATAGTTATTTAATTCTGACACTTACTTTTGGGTATCCTCCAAAGATAGTTCAGAGATAATCAAGATAGAGATTTAATTATGACAATTATTTCGAAAATAGTTCAGAGATAATCAAGACGACGATTTAGTTTTGATACTTAGTTTCGAGCATCCTCCATGAATATTTCAAAAGACTTAGATCTAATTCAGTTACCACGAACGATGCTGACATGATCAATCTCCAATAAATTTTCTCTCAAGGCCTGGATGGCATCTTTAAGCCCATCTCCGACAAAAGTCCCTACTTCAGCTAGGGCAAATTTCTTGGTATTCTAGTGTTCAATCATCTTCCACCTTCAGATACCGACTGGCACACAAACCACTCTACATCTTCAGGTTCAAGATAATTGAACAGGGGCAGCTGTCATACCCCAAAATTTGCCCACATTATTTCTCCTATTCAAGTTTCAAATCCATATGCAAAGCTCCTAGACAATTTCTCCTATACAAAGCTCTGAACTAGGGTTTGGTTCTTTAGAAGGAAAATCACTGAATCAATGGCTCAAGGTGGTTCCATAGGGTCACAAACATCCCAAAGAATCTCTATGTAAGTTATCAAGCCAATCAAAGCAAGTTGAGTCCCTCAAACCTTGACTAGGTCAGTAGTTGATTCTCAAGGGCAAAATGGTCATTTCAAGTCAATATACAGTCAAAATTCAAGATATTTGGTCAGCAACATCCTCATAACCCTAAAATCATAATTTGATCAAGGGTTGATCATGATGATGCAAGGAAAGATCAGAAAAGTCAAAAGTCAAAAGTTACTATTTTTGGCATGAACTGAAAAAAAGGTCAACCGAACTTTGAAAATTCACCAAATATTCATACTTCATCAGAAAAATTCCCACTAAAGCTCATTTTAAAGGGAATTCATTCCTCTATCCAATGGTCCAAGAATCAGAGCTCATAGGTCAATGATTTAAGAGATATGGCTTCATACATTATAGGTCCTTTTCAAAAGTCAACAAAAAGACACTTTTTCCAAAAGGACATAAAATGAAAATGGAAAAGGATTTTGATATGAGACCAAGGACACTAGTTAGAGGACTCTCTGAGGTTTCCAAAAAGTCCTAGAACACCTCCATGCCTCAAAAATTGAGGGAGATACACCTTGTCAAAGTTGGACTATTTTTGAGAAAAAATGTGAAAAGAAAAGGTTCAAAATCCAAAATTTTCCAAATAGGCCTATGATTTCTTCACCCAATCTTCATTACAAGCCCATGCACGCCCCAAAGATCATATCCTTATATTTTATATTATTTTTTAATTAATTATTTTGTGATTTTAATCATTTAAAATCATGAATTAATTATGGAAAAAAATAAAATACAGAAGATATGATTTGTGTCTATTTTTCAATCATCATCAATCACACAAATATCCAATAATCACTGAAAATTTCGTGCAAGGCTAAATTGGTGAAGAAAATATTGGATTTGGACTCATTTAGAAAGTTTTAAAATATATTTTCCGAATCTTGCAAATCAAGATTCAACAAGATTCTTTGCAGTTTTATTTACCCTAATCCTTCTCTATAAGTAGAGGAGCAAAGCCAAGGTACAAGGATTGGAAAATCTGCAGCCAAGAGCATCAAAACCGAGTTCAAGAAATTCCAAAAATCTCAAAATCGTTTTGGAGTTTAAGGATAATTCAAGGATTCCTATTGGTTGCAAAAGGTTCCCTGGTGTTCACTGAACGAATTCCAATCCTCATACGCAAGGAACACGACCAGAAATCTCCCTAATCCCCCACGGTTTGCATCACTTTAAACTCAATCGATTAGCATCTTTCATGCATCATCAAAGGTTTTAATTCATATATTTGTGTTCTATATTGTGTGATGATCGATTCTGGATAGTTATACGCGTTTTTATGCTGTTATAAACATTATGCCATGTTAGGGCTTTTTGGCTCGTTTTGGGGCTTTTATCCACAGGTGAAATTGAACTCAATTAATACCATGACCGTGTTCGTAAGGATGAGACGAATCCAATGGTATAGGTGCGCCAAATTTATGTGAGCGATTAGGTGTATTCGCTATTTTTTAATTTCGTGTGCAGGGGTTTTTACAGCGCTTCAAGTCAAAAAGCGCTGTAATAGGTACAGCTGCAGGATCGGGAGGTTAGGGACGACTGCCTGGCACGCAGCGATTGGTCCATTCAAACTGAAACGAGCGCGCGCCCTTGGGGAAGCCAGGAGGATCACGTGCAACATGAAACACGCATTAGCGTGTACCCTCACGTTTCCAGCCAGCTGATCATCATCATCCTCGATCCAACGCTTCTGAGGCTGCGACTGCACCATAAACCTTACACGCGTGCCATACCCGATCAGAAGTTAAGTATTTTAGAATTTTTTTTTAATTTTAATTACACAGCCGCTTTATTTTATTTTAATATACATATATATACTTGTTTTATTTGTTTTTCCTTTCTTTTATTTACATAAAACTTTATAAAAACTTTATAATAATAATGAAACATTTTATTTTTTTTAATAATATTTAATATTTAAATTTTTTTTCTCTCTTTTGATTTAATATATGCATATATTATTTTATCTTCTTAATTATTTATTTTGGAAAATTCATATATGCATTATTTAAATTCCAAAAATTCCTAATAAATTATTTTCTCACTCGATTTAATTAATTAGGTCGTAAGACCAATAATTAATTAAGTCCATTCACCATTATATTCCATTTGAATCCTAATTAGGGTTTGCTCTACACTGAATACATTTTCTTTTCTGTGCCTTTTTCAGGGTTAGCAACATGATTACTCCCGACTACGCGCCTGATCCAAAAAATACGAAGTTAAGTGTTCTATTCAATTTAATTTAAATTCTATTTGGTTTATTTTTAAAATTAGGGTTTGTTTCGCCTTCATTCTTCTTTTGCCTTGCCTCTTTTCAGGGTTAACCTTAAGGCATCCTCCGACTATCAATCACGACAGATCAAATGCAGAAAGCTAAGTGCCCTTCATTTAATTACTTATTTCAAATTATTGTCTCGACCTTCTTATTTTAGGGTTAGAGACGTTCGCCTCTGAATTAGCCATACACTCACCCTATTTTTATTTGCCTTTTCAGGGTTTGTGGATTGCCAAAGCTACGAGTTTGGTAACCCTAAACTCTACCCTTTTATTTTTCTGTTTAATTATTGCTTGTGTCAAACCCTGTTAAGGGATCCGCTGGTTACAATTTCTCTCCCCCATATTTGTTATATTTGCGTGGTTAGTAATCCTAGGGAGTGCAACCCTCGAATTGAAGGTAGAATCACTTAATTTACAAGATAACATATTTGAATATAATCACGTGATTGGTGCACACACGCACGCTTTTGGGTAACCCTCTCTGTTACCTTGTTGCCTGTTGCCTTGTGTTTTTTTTTTGCAGAATAGCCAGTCCCTCGAATACGAAGATATCTCAGCCATGTTGCCTCGAATAAAGGTCATGAGACCCTAAAAATGATGCTGCCTTCGATACACTAACATGACCTCGACCCTCGGAAGTTGCCTACGAATAAGGCTGAGGTATCTTCTGGTTGCCTACGAAAGGCTATTCTGATCCTTCCCCTTAGACTACCTGCCCCTCTATGGCATGGGTCAGTCTTTGGGTGAACGATATTTCGATGACCCTTCTACCTCCAAACGAAAGGCTTCCTGCCCTCTTATGGCAAGGATAGACCCTTTCATTCTGAAAGGCTAAAAAGAGACCTATCATCTGAGTTTAAGGTAATTGCCCCTAATTGCCTTGCCATGCTCTATTTTCTATATTCCTTCTCAAAATTCTTCAAAAGCTGGCTACGCTCATTTGCGAGCTAAAGTCCATTTTTTCCTCTTTCATCTACATTTTCTGAAAACGAGCAAGCAAAGCAATTAAGAGCCCATGGAAAACCATGGATGCAAAGGGTGCCTTACACCTTCCCTTTGCATAAATTACCCCCCGAACTTAGATTTCTTTAAAAGGTTTTTTTCTGTTTCTTTTTGCCTTTCTGATTTAGTTTGGATAAAATAAAAGTCGGTGGCGACTCATGCTTAACCGCGACATTTCGATCGATAAGAAGTCAGTTCACCGTATTACAGAGTGTTTTCTTCATATTTCGCTGCTTTGTACAACTTGAAGTGATATTGGTGGAGTTCTAAGACATTTATACGAACTAGTTTGCAAAGATAAGATGGTGAAAAAATAGAGATGATATGATGGTGAACGAGTTGAAGATGATATGTGTTTAAGGATGTCTTCCTTAATGGAGATTGTAAACTTATTAGGGATCAAAGTAATTTTTGTATGCGTTGAGTGTAGTTTTCATAAGACAAGGGAAACTGAGACATGACGAGGTAAATTCTTTTTCTTGAACAAGAGTAATATATTTCACAACGGTTGGAAAATTCCACTGAGATGAAATCATATTTATTTATTTTGATTTTAGAAAAGCATCAGTTAATTTAACTATTTTCAAATTTAAAAAAGTGGAAAATATTTCACCATTGTTTGAAATTCTAATCCTAGAGAAAAATGGCTTGTATTTAGTTTAAAAGTAATTTAAAAAGAATGGCACCACTATAATATTAAATAAATAAAATTTTTGCAAGAACTCAAATTCGAACTCATGACCGTTACAATATTTCCCCCACGGTAGCTATATCCAACTGTGGTAAAATATAAATTGTTTTTAATTTTAAAAAAATAAGGGCGTCTGATTTTCAAGACTTTACAATAGTTTTTTCATACAATCGTGGTTAAAGTAGCGTCATAATATGTATTATTTGTAGTAGTGCAAATATGGGTGAAGAATCATACATATGGGCATGATAGACTATTGGAGTAATAAATATGGTTAAGCGGAAATGGATGCAATTGGAAATATTATGATTCAAGTGAGGAATAAACTTAATAAAAATTGGTCATTATCTGCTGAATTGGCAGAGAGTAGTAAGGTACTTGGTGGAATTAACATCACCATGCTTTAAAGTAAAGGTTGAGATTGTTGAATTATGTCTTAAAATTTTAAGTGACGAAATGAAAGAAAGCATATATTTCAAAATTGCAGATACCGGAAATAAGCATGTATGCTCATAAATACGAAATAACTGTGTTAGAGGATGGTAGTGGATCTAGCATGACGGTATTGAGTGAGGTTGACGATGGAGCTAGTGTAACAGAACAAAATGAGGCTCTTTGTGAAGTCGATGTGATGTGAGGAAAGAAACAGAGCTGGTGTGGTGTGACGCTGGCTATAAATCTAGGGAGGCGCCAAAAAGTGAGGTTGGTGGTGGAGAAGGGATATAGTGAAGTTGACAATGGAGCTAATGCGATGGGAAGATAGTAGAGGCGTGACATCAGATTATCCCTTAAACACGTGAGGTATTCCTCTTGGAAACATGTACTCACCATAAAAATATTTTTATTTCTCTTTACTAACCCTTGTAGCGGTGAAATACTGAGACTAGAGCCATTGATTGACTTAGATCAGACATTTTAGTAGAGTTGCCACCGTGCTTTATTGTATCCAAAGGAAATGGGAAAAAGAAAAAAAATAAAACCCATAGAAGTTTTTAAAATGAAAACTAACAAACTTATTAGAGATCTTTAGTTCGGGGGTTGGTTATGCAAGGGGAAGGTATTAGCAGCTCCCACATCTACGGTATTCCGTAGGAATATTTTTGAAATATATACTTGTTATTATTGTTATAAAACTACTTTTTTGTGTTTTTTGTTTAAATAGGGTGCGAGGATGAGAAAAGAAGATTTTAAAAGTGAGCTCGATAAGATATCGCATCTTAGGCCCACATACCCCTTAAGTGCAATATGGAAGTTAGAGCTTTTGTAGTTCCCCTTAAAAGTAAGATAAAGAGGCAAGAGGCAAAATCTATTTGAGTGTTGAGCTTTAACAATACCCAACAGGTTTTTAAAATGTAAAACTTTAATAATACTTAACAAGTTTTAAAAGATTTCAAGCTTTAACAATACAAGGCAAGGCAGAATTTAAAGAGGTTGGTTGAGCTTTAAAAATACAAAACCAATGGTTGATTTAAAAAGGTTAAGCTTTAACAATACAAAACCATTTTAAAACAAGGGGTGCATAGCTTTAACAATACTAAGCACAAGGTAAAAGAGTTGGAAAAGAGAACGAGTACCTTGATAATTTTAGTTAATACCATTCCCATTCCTTTAGAGTTTAAGCAACATCTTAAGCAATCATTCATGATGAGTATCTCAAGTGGTGTGTGTGATATAACATCTGTATCATGGATACAATCAAGGGTGAGTTTAGCAAAATATCAATGTACAAACTAAAGGATAAAAGTTTAAGGAATAAAATGATGACATATATGTGTGTGTGTATATATGTGTGTGTGTGTGTGTGTGTGTGTGTGTGTATATATATATATATATCCACACACACACAAAAATAATAGTATAACCGAAAGTACAAAGGTACAAAGATGTAAACCAACAAGCATATGTAAAAGTGGATAAACAAGGAGCGATCATAACAAGTTAATATTAGCATGGTGTTGCATTAAGACCAAAAGATCAAAGGGATTTTGAATTAGGGTTTTAGTATATGCACATTATCCTAGGCCTAATCATTTTAAACTTTAAAGAAACAAAATCCTAAATGGATCAACTAAGGAAACATGTTTAATATCTTCAAGATTGTATTTAACTTAGCCCTAATTGGTTCACAAAAGTATACAAGTCAATGGACAAAATTATTTGAAAATATCTTTGAAGAAAAGCATTTTTTTAAAGGTATTAAAATACCATTATTTTGACTTAATTAAAAGTAAATCAAAATAAAATATTTTTGGACTTTTAAAATATATTCACAAAGCATATCCCATAAATAGGGATTATTCAAAAAATCACTTAAAAATGAGTTGATTTGGTATTTTAAATAAATTATCAAAGTTACTAAAATAAACAAAATAAACTAGTGATAAAAATTAAGGTTTGACCTTGGTGAGAGTTGAACCCACGCCCTCTTGTTCACATGTTAAAACCTTAGCCATCAGGCCAAGTGTTTTTGTTAGCCATTAGGTAAAAACAAACAAATAAGTAGTACAACTAGTGTGTGAAATTATAAAATAAAAGAAATTGCACTGGGTGGTGATACATCCAATATAAAACATGTTTCTATAACATTATATTTTAAAACAAGTCATTAATTCAAATTTTCAAAACTTCATATTCAACCTCAACAAGATTTTTAGAAATTCGACCTTAGCCATTTCTCAACCTATTTTAAAAATCTAAACATGAAAGTTGTGTGATTTTTCAAGATGAATCCAACCAAATATCATTCATGAATTTATTTTAACTGTAACTCAAGAATTTTCCAGAAAACACTAAGAACCCTAAAACTTCAAATTGAAATTAAATGATCCATAGCAACAATAAATGAACACCAATAGAGGGCTTTTAATCCTTACATAATGCTGAAAGAAATGGTGGTATCGAGATTTATTGAAAAAGATACACAATTAATAGAGTTCAAGTTTGGATAACTTACCTCTGAAACTGGAAATAGAAACCTGGATTAATGGACTTATGGAGTTTTTGTGATGATTTGAATAGCTTCATTGAGCCCCCATGGAGCTTTTGCAATGCTTACTTTGGATTGAAAGTGTCTTAATCCTTATGGCCAACCCTAGTTACAGTGATGAACAAGTGAGGCTATGGGATTTTGATTAAGGTGTTTTAGTTTGTTTTTGAAGCATACAAAAAGCTCTATATGATGTTTGGAATGAGTTTGGATGGTTAACTTGCAGAGAATTTGCAAGAGTGAAGGGTTTCAATGATAAGGCTTTCAAGGTTCAAAAATGGAGGTTTTGACCAATTCTGAATTTGGGAGAGTTTGGAGGTGTTTTAGTGTTGTGAATTGACATCTTTGTTTTGTAGATGACCTCTTTGTATATAGTCAAGAGGCTTGGGAGCTTGAGGCAAATATAATTGCAAGTCATGAAGTTATTGTTTGGTTTCTTTTGAATTTTCAGGTTACATGAAGTTGATGGTTCCAATGGAGACGTACAAGCATGCTCTAGAGTTGTTGGATGCAGAGAGGTTGATTGATGCCTTTAAGTTTGCTTGTGCTCAGATGAAAACAATTTTGGAGCTCAATGCATTGACAAAGTGCAAAAGCAATACTTTATCAAAATGGAAGTCATGACTTTTGTACACAAAAGGTATGAATCTTGAACAAAGGCTCTAACACTTGGGTATTGCATATTATCTTTGTGTAAATCTATGATTAAGGTAATATTTAGAAGCAATGTAGTTCTTCAACCAGAGATCTTGAGGTATGGCATAGCTTGAACATGAAGTTTAAACATGGGAATGACCTTGAAAACAACTTCGATGGTGCCTTCTTCTTTAATTTGAAACTCCAAACTCACACATGCTATGGAGGAGTTCTAATACTTTTTAGAAAGCCCTGAATATCTGTTACGACCGGCTTTAAATTTTAAGGCTATTAACCTAAAATACAGAGTCGCCACCTATGTTTTATTTTATCCTAAGATAAGGGTAAACATGGGATAAAAACCTAAATAAGAGTTTCTAGGTAAGTTGAGAAATTAGGGTCGAGGGAAGGTGTTAGGCACCCTTGACCCTTCCTTAAGGTTTTCTAAATGTCTCTAAGTTTATATTTATGATAAGAGTTTTATGGTAAGGTTTATAAAAAGTTGCGGTTAAAAGTAGGGCCGAGAATAAGATCTCAAACCTACTTAATTTTAGGGAAAGGGGACTCGTTCTGGTTGCCCAGATGCCTACGTACCTCCTTAATGGAGGATCAGAGTCAACGTAGTTCGAAGGTTTGTAGGTGTTTTTTATGGAATTGTACGTTATTTTGTATGTTGAATGTGTTTTACGTAGTTCACGTAGTTCGCAGTTATCGTAGTTCGTAGCTCAAAAAAATGATTTTTATGTACAATCCCTATTTTTTATATTTTTTATAATAATAATTATGTGTTAAGTTGTGATTTAGAATAATTATGTTTAAATAATTGAATTAGAATAAATGTGTTGAATAATTATTTAATGTTTTAATAAATTAATTCACGCATTGTAAGCGACATGCATGCGATTATCACTCAAGGCATTAACCGATTGCGCATGATTTATGGGGCTTCGGATATTTGACCGGTGCGACATAGAGAGTCGACCAATTCAAAGACGGGATGAAATAGATATTCACCCGTCATTTATCTGTTAAAGGGAAATTAGAATTGTTATTTTTTATTCTTTTGTTTGATATTTTTCTGATAGGCAAAAATAAAATGAATCGAGCATAAACTTTTGATTATTTTAGATCAATGATAACATGTAACTACTAAATAATAATAGTAACTAAAAAAAAGAATTAAATTACTAAAATAAATTAATAGGGTAAATAATAAAATAAAATATGTAATAAAAAAGTGCCCTCACGTAGCAGTAAGGAGAATTCGTCTCCTTTTTTCATTATCTTACTATATATTTCTAAACAAATAATAACAATTTGAATTTTCAAAACAATACTAAGTCCAATTAGATTTTGACACGTGGTTAGTTATTTTTGAAATAATAATGTATATACTACTCAAGTAAATGAAGAGAGATAACAAATGTTCAGTCCAGATTATATTTTCCTTTTTGTTCTCTCTCACGGAATAGTAACTAAACATGTATCTTCTTTTAGTTCAACAAAAACAAGCACACCATATATGAAATCAAACACATAACAAAGCTTCACAACCATGAAGACAACAATCACTAGTCACGAAATTCAAACCTGAAAGAGATGACGTGTGCCCATAATCCGCGCGTGGAGGTTATCGATGCTGGTGGCGTGGTGGATCTGAGACGCAAGTGGCTGAGAGTGGAGGTTGTATGTTGCAGTCGGCCGTGCGGTTTCGTCCGGCAGCTGCTGCAGAAATTGAAGTTGGATGCAGGCTGTGAGCAAGTTTTTTCAGTTTTCCTCCAGATCTTTTTTTTTCTCTTGGCTCCCCCCCCTTTCTGTCTCTTCCGATCGTGCTCCTATAGTAAAAGAGAATGCCCAATATGGAATCAATTTGGAAACAAAGATTAAATGTCAATAAATTTTAGTATTCATGTCAATAATCGGTTTCCATCTTGATATTTTTCGTTGGAACATTGCTTTGGAAAGAAAAAATTATTTTGGAAATGTTACTGATCTTGTCGAGTATTGCTTTGAAAACTTTGAAGATTTGATCTTTGGTCTTAATTGCTTAATCTTCTAAAAATGGGAAATTCTGGTTTTTTTTTTAGGAAAACTTTGTTTTTAGTATTTTCATGCTCTCTTGGGTTCACTTACTCACCGTATTGACTCAAAACAAACTAGAAACATTTGATACTAATAACAATAGTGAAATGAGTAATAACATTATAAATGCTAATGATGGTAAAAATAAAGATGGTGATAATTCAATTCTAGTAATAACTTAAATTAGCTTTATTTTGGATTTTCTGATTTTTGTCCTAATAAAACTAATAATAATAATATAACAATCAAACTATACTAATGTAAAAACATCTTAAAATAAATCTAACAATTAATCTAATAAGTTAAAAATCAGAATAAAAAATAAAATTTTCTTTAAAGTAATTATAAATAATAAGTAATAATAACTAATAAAATAGAAATATGAATAGGTAGTAGTTACGTCTAAAAAAACTAAAATCTAACATTAATAATGCTAATAAATTAATAGCTAATTATGATAACTAATCTAATAATAAAAGGGTTAAAATTAGAGAAAAGACAAAAAATGGAAACAAGTTAATAAAAAAACAAAGGAAACATATGAATGTCCAATAAATATTTGTTATTTTAAAAATATATAAATAATTTAAAATAAATTATTATATAGTTTTAAATGAGTAAAACTAAAAAGTTAAAATGTTAGTAAAATTAAATAAAAACTTATAAAACCAAAATTAAAATAAATTTAAATGTTAGAAATAAGACGGGCAAATTTTGAGGTATGACAATATCCTCTACAAATTTAATGTTTTGTGTTTCCTCAAATTCATCTTGAATCTTAGTGTAAAATGCCCATAAAGTTAGTGAAAATTTAGGTCACAAACACATTGAAAATTTTTCTGAGTGTTGAATGAAGCTTCATGAGCTTATATCTCCCAAATGGATCGTTTTTAGGGAAAGAGTTGTCAGTAGCAAAGTTGTAGTTTGGATCAAGATCTACAACTTTCATGTAGAGAGTTTTTTTTTTTCTAATTTAGCTTGGATCTTGGTGAAACTTGTGCATGAAGTTTGAAGCTTTTCAAGCATAAAAAACTAAATTTTTCCAAGTATTTAGAAATTCTTCAGCTTTGACTTTTGTTTACTTTCTTGATTTTCTTAATTTTATTGATTTTTCTTGATCAAATGACTCCAATAAACATAAATTCAATATTTTGATCTTCAAAAGTCCTTGGTTGACCAAATTCCTCAAAAGTCAAAGATGATCTTGAACAATTGACTTTTTCCAAATGAATTGATTTTCGCAAGTATTAATTGAATCAGGTTCTTCCAACCAATTGGATGTTATGAGTGGATTATAATGAGGAATCGAAGATCATTGAATCATAATTTGAGCCATGGAACCATGCTTTGACCAGAAGTCAACTTTCTAGAGAATTACGTCAAAAATCCTAATTGTGCACCAGATGAATTTGAAAGTTGTTGATCTTGATTTGAACCACACTTAGGCTTGGATGTTGATGAGGGGAATCACTTGAGCATATAAGAATGCTTGAGCTCCTTTGTAAGCCTCAACACCCTAATTTTCTTGAGCCTCTTGATTAGTCACCTACCTTGTGAAACAAGCAACAAGCAAACACAATCCTTTTGTATATTTTTGGTAAGTAAATGATGCATGATTGATTATGTATGATGAAAATGGTGATAATGATGATAATCATGATCACACTATTTTCAAAAGGAGTTGGAATCTTAGGGTCAAAAATTGGGGTACAATAGATGCCCCTATTTATGTTTCGTCTACCCGAGGAAGGGAAGATTGGAATCTTCATCTCAACGGGGTAGGAGGGTCTTAAATACAAAATGATAACACAATTTAGACACTGAGAGCCCACATGTATGACATGATATGAATGCAAGACTCCGACCTTTACGGGGAACAAACGGACATATATCCTTAATCCAAAATAGGAAGAAGGGACCAGATTTACTAAAGGATAAGTGCTAAGTTTTATAATGAACTGTCTCTGACGGTGGAGAGGAAAACCATTTATTAGATTACACCCTATCATGAACTGTCTTTGTCGCTGGAGAGATTCACAATCCATAAGAGATAAGATAAGCTTCACCATAAATATTAACTGACGCTGGAGAGACAAACCATACTGAGGGGATCATCGAGCTCCATAATGAACTATCTCTAACGCGGGAGAGACAAACCATTCACTAGGGAAGAACAAAATTCATTATGAACTGTCTTTGACACAAGAGAGACCAACCATTCATAAGGGATAAATATCAAATCTCTCAATGAAATGTCTTCGTCATTTGGAGAAGGGTAACCATCCATTGGAAAAGAGTGAGCTTCATCATGAACTGTCTCTGACGCTGGAGAGACACGCAATTCACAAGTATTGAGACTTGAGACTTTCCATATCTCTTACTCTATAGGGGAGAAGACACAATACAGAGATTGAGTGAACGCTTGAATGATTGTGATTGTGTATTTGAAGGATTTAGATTCTCATAAGAATAAAGGTTACTAAAGACCTATCCTATGCTTTTAAGAAGCCTGAGGGTACTTGTATACAAGCTCAAGAGGAAGCTGAAAGGAAATGCTTATAAGAAGCCTGCGGGTCCTTGCATTATAAGCCCAAGAGGAGGTTGATCGAGGATCATCGAGGGTCCTTGTTGTAGCACAAGAGAAAGCTATGTTGGCTTACATAATTTGGCTCTAAGCAAAAAGGGTAAGAGGTTTCACCAGAAATTAATCCTCTTCAAGTGGATGTGCCTCATTGTTTGATCTGAGGGTTTCAAGATGTTTCATCAGTAATAACTCATCTTGTGGCAGGAATCTATGTTATTCTAATTAGGAGAGGCTTCATCGGGAAGTACTACTCAATCCTAGGTCATAGTCCTATAATATATATACAATTTATTTGTCTTAAGGTTTTTCTCTGACGGAGATCTAAACAGTATATATTCACAATTTATATTTGACAAAAAGTATTTAAAGTGGAAAATGAAATCCATAAAAACTCATAGTATGAAAAGGAGGCCGAGGATTAATGTATGTACAGAGCCTTATTGAACAGTTGAATGTTTTGATGAAAACAGATTATTGTTTTTTTTGAATAGGAAAGTAAATGGTGTTGGGTCTTATAACTCAAGGAGAAAGCCCGTTTATTTATTGTATGTACAAAAGGTGTTGGGTCTTATACTGTAATAGAGGCCTAAGAATCTGAGATGAGAAAGAAGGGTTGGGATTATACTCAAGGAGAAGCCCATGTACATATTTATAGAGAATTGGGCTTAAACTCAAGGAGATGCCCAAATGATTTGAACTGAAAACAAGTGAGAAGTTGATTTTAAAATAGTTGAACTTTGATTGAAAACTGTTAAACTTTGAATGAAAACTGTTTGATGTTTAATTAAAAAAACAGTTTGAAGTTTAATAAAAAACAGTTTGAAGTTGGGAAAAAAGAAGAATTGAAGTTTGAGGCTTATACCTCAGAAGAGGGGCCCAAAGGTCTAAGAGCAGTTTCACTAGGAATAATACCCCTCTTAGTACAAGAGTTTTGTTTTGAAAAACAGATGAAAATAGTAGAAGAGGTGGCCTGCGAGTTATACCTCAGAAGAATGGCCTAAAGGTCTAAGAGCAATTTCACCGGGAATAATACCCCTCTCAGTACCAGAGATTTAAAATAGATGACAGAAAACAAAGTTATAAAATAGACAAGTATGTACAAAAAACAAAGGGGTTGGAACTTACACTCTATTAGAGGCCCAAAGATTTGATTATTGTTTATGAAAACAGTTGAAGGAAGATGATTTGAAAGAGGGAAGAATGGGACTTATACTCAAGGAGAAGCCCAAATGTATTTTTGAATGAAAAGATTGATCTTTGATTGAGGGATGCAGGGTTTTGTTGACTGAAAACCCTGATCGTCTATTTAATCGAGAATTTGAAGAAAACAATTTTAAAAGACCAAATGAAATAATTAAGGTAAGAAACGGTGTTTACACTAAATTACAACCTAAAAGATTAAGGTTTATTCACAAAATTATTTACAATTGATTAGGTTTTTGAAAATCAAAAGAAAATTATATTTTTAAGTATTGCAAATACTTAAAAGTATCACTTTTAAACCTAATAAAATTATATTAAATAAATATTATTATTGTGATTTTTTTGAATATTCATAAAATAGGTATGATAAATAAATAGTGTGCATAAAATTATTTAAAAATGATTAATTTTGATAGGTTAAATAATTAAGTGAAGTTGGTAAAAAAATGAAGGAAAATAATATCAAAAAGGAAGGTTTGGACTCACAAGGGCTTGAACCTACGCCCTGGGGTCACCAACACAAAACAACACCAACTGAGCCACGCACGTGGCTTGTATGGGAGATGGTTTTAATTTATTATATTTTTCAAACATTTCAGAGATTCAAAAATGGCGCCACCATCTTCATCTTCAACCTTAAGCTTTTGAATTTTTTAATTTCTAACTTCCTCATTTCTCAACCAAATGGGATGTGTCATACCCCAAAATTTTCCCAACATATTTATTCATATTTCAGTCTATCTGATGTTCAAAAGCTCAAAGATATACAAGAAGAAAGCATGCAGTCTCTCTCCTATACAACAACCTCCAAATTAGGGTTTCTGATTTCATCAATAAATTTGAACTTCTGATACCTCAAGTGGATTCCATGATCTCTCATATGATTCAAATCATCCTCATGCCAAGTTTCAAGCCATGATTCAAAAGATTGCTCACTCAATGACCCAAATAATCAACAATCGACTGGTTGACCTAAAAGTCAAACTATGGTCAAATCACAGTCAAAGTTCCTGACTTTTGGTCAAACATCCTCATTTTTAAGTATAATTCATCATTTGATCAAATGTTGATCATGATTCATCAAGAAAAGATCAAAAATCCAAAAAGTCCAAGTTTCTATTTTAGGGTTTTAACCTAAAAGTCAACCCAACTTTGATTGATCATATCTCTTTCATAATTTATCAAAAATTCCTCAACCAAATCCAATTCCCAAGGAAATTTCATTCTCTACAACTTTGATGTTGGGCCAAGGCCAAGAAATGTCTCCGCATAAGAGATATGAGCCAATACATTATAGGTCCCTCTAGAAGATCGCAAAAAGCTGTTTTTTGTCAGGAGCAATATCATCAAGATAAAATATCCAAATGAAAAATATGTTCCAAAGTGGATTGAAGAAGACATCTTGTGCTTTCCAAAAAGTCCTAGAACATCTCCATATGATAAAAATTGAGAGAGTTATAGCTTGCGCAAGTTGGGCGATTTCGAGAAAATGCATAAAAAGCAAAGTGATGAATTTTGAGTTGTTGACCAAATGGGCCTAAGATTTCCATCTCAAACGTGACAACGGCCCATATAACAACCCTTAAACCTATTATTTCATTTTTATGATATTTATTTTTATTTACTTGAATTTTTATTCATTTAAACATTAATAAATCACATAAAATATGAAATAAATAGTTTCAAATCAAAGATTAATTTTTCCAATCAAGTTCAATTATCAATTACACCTCATGATCAACCAAATTTCGTGCTTGCATGGTCTTGGATTTTATTTTGTTTGTTTTTTATTTTATTTTATTCAAATTCAATCAAAATAAATCAAATAAATATCAAATCATTATACAAGGGAACATGGATTGGATTCTTGCAATCAAAAATTAACATTGGAGCTCAAGCAAATCATATAAGTGTGATTGGAGAAAGATTGAACCAAATAAAGAAAGATTGAATGCAAAATTTTTAAATCAATATTTTTATAATTTGTGTATGGATTCTTTCCAATTGGTTTAACCTAATATCCTCTACTATATATATTCCATAGGATCAGAGCATTAGGACACGAAGAATTGGCCTCAAGAAACCCTAGAGGATTTCAAGAAAAACACTTCAAACTAGGGCACGAGCAGATCTTGATTCAGGTGACTTTCAAAGCATTCCAACCACCTCAATTCATTGCTGGGATACTAAAGGGACAGGTCTAACGTGTTACATGCGAGTTTCATGGGTTAAAACGTACATCACCATTGTTGAGGGCATAAGCTTCGTCCCTTGCGTTTTCATGGTTACAGACCTTTTCAGCCCAAGCTAATCACACCATTAGATTTGCAGCGTCTGGATTAGTAGGTCTGGGCTCTTTTTGCATCTTGTTTGATTGTCTTTGCAGGTTCAGATCGTCGCCATGGAAGGTAGCGGACATATGGGAAATTCCGCAGGAAAATTGATGGGAATTTCCGTAGGAAATTCCGCAGCATCGTATATAGAAGACGATGAACAGTACCCAGGGGCGTTTGACCATCACGCGTGGCACGATGCATCTTTCCCATTCGTTGGTCAAGTCTTACTCTTTCTGTCTCTCCACGCGTGTAGCTTTGGTTCGCCAGTCAACAATTCAAAGATTCATCGTTGCATGTGATTGGTTGGTCATGATATCGTGGGCCCGGCTGTTTGAATTTTCCATTCAATGCTTGTTTTAATATTTATTTATTGAATGCCATTATATTAATGACTAATAATGCTGGTAGAGATGGAAAAGGGAAACGTGGTGTGACTATAAGGAGTGATCCCCACTTTTGTTACTAATTTTATTCAATTTTCTTTGATAAGTGTTATTCCCAAATTCCATGCAGTCAGTCCGTGTGCGCTAACAATACACTCTCAAATACCAGCCATCAGATCTCCTCAATGCTAGATCCAATGCCCCAGGATCCGCTGGTACACGATGAACACTCAATGGAGCATCACATAGGATTCAGAGCTAAGTTACTTTCAATTTTTCTTTATTTTTATTACATAAACTCTTTTTTTTTTATCTTGTTTTATTAGTAAAATTATTATTAAATAAATATTTTGCTTTGTTAAATAAATATTTTGTTTTGTTAAATAAATATTTTCATGACAATTTAATTTATTTAATCAAATTTTCGATTTTCTTAATTTTTCGGATAAATTACATCATTCATTTTTCATGTCTAAGCCATATTTACTTTAAACTCCGAGTCTATTTCATGTCTAAGCCATATTTACTTTAAACTCCGAGCCTATTTTTTAGTTTTTTTCATCTTGACCACTAATCACTATTACTGGTAGGTTCGTCCACTAATGCCTTTGGCAAGCCTTATAAACCTTTTGGGTCACAATAAGTTTTCTTAAATAAACCTTTTAGGTTCAGAAAGTTTGTATACTCTTTAGAGTTTGTAGATCTGTAATGCAGTAACCCTTTTTCTTCTTTATGCCCAATTTTCAGGGCTAATCGAAGATCTTCCAACTATGCGCCATGGCAATCGAAAAGCTAAGTTCTAATCCTTTTCTTGTTTAAATTTTATTTTTTGCCTTATAGGTTAAATTAAAATTTATTTTCAATGTTAGAGGAATTCCACATACACTCACCCTTATTATTGTCCATTTAATTCTCAGATGATCAGAGTCAATTGAAGATTCAAGGAAGATCAAGGCATTCAAGAATTTTTATGCTAATTATTGTGCCCTATTATTTTCTATCTTTTAATTTCCCCCATCCCCGCAGGTGTTTGTTGTAATTGCGTAGGTTTTAATTCCTACCTTTAATTTCTGCCATTTTAAAAACTGCGTGGTTAGTAATCCTAGGGAGTGCAAGATTATTAACTGAACCTAGATCACTAACTTATAAGATAAATGTCATTGAAGTTAACCATGTGATTGGTGCACCCACACTCCTTTAGGGTAATCCCTCTTGTTGCCTTATAATGTTGCCTTATTAATTGGTTGCCTAAAGATAGTCAAGTCCTTTGATTCCGAGGATACCTAAAGCAATGCTGCCTTCAAAGTTATTGAAACTCTCTCGATGTTGCCTTGGTAAATGACTTGTCCCTATTGCTAAGGTATCCCCGCTGTCGCGGGCGAAAAATCGTTGTCTTTTTTTCGGGATGAGACACCTGATGCCTTCTTTGGGCTCGAGTGCTCAAAAAATGATTTTTCTTTTGTACCGACCAAACTTTTTATTGTTTCCAAAAGAGGAAAAGGAAAAAAGCTGCAATAACCTAAAAGTGGGGGGAGAGATCTTGGGTAAGAGGGTTGGTTATACGAAGGGAAGGTATTAGCACCCAACGTATCTATAATACTCTATAGGTTTCTTTGTTTTGTTTATTCCATTCTTGTTATGGTGGAGGTTCTTGTGAAATAGGTGGGACCTAAGGTGTTGGTTTGATTATGCTCGCAAAGATCATCGCGATCCTCTGCATACATATCCCTTAGAGGGAATCAGAGCATCTGTAGCTCGGGGTCTACGGGTGCTAAGGTTTGAGTGGTTTGAGAGAGAAGTTTTGCTCGCCAAGGATACGACCTTGTGCCTACGTATTCTCAAAGGGATGTTGAGAAAGTCAGAGCAATCGTAGTTCCCACTTATGCTAGTGGAAGCAAAGGATAAGAGACAAATGTCATCTTAATGCTAGATGTATCTAATCTATATCATCACATACATCTGTTTGATTTTTGTTTGAAAATCTTTTCATTATAAGCCCTGGGCTATGCCACTTATGGCGCTTAGAATGATAAAGATGTTTTTTTGTTTAACCAGCCTTGTGGCAAAAACTTTCAATGAAGTCAGCCTTGTGACAAAAAGTTTTGATTAATCAGCCAGCCTTGTGGCAAAAGTTTCAATGAAGTCAGCCTTGTGACAAAAACTTTGATTAATCAGCCAGTATGGTGGCAAAACGGTTTGATTGATTAGCCAGCCTTGTGGCAAAAAGAAATTTGATTGATTAGCCAGCCTTGTGGCAAAAAAGTTTGATTGATTGATTGTTTGTGATGATATAGAAGAGATACTCCTAGCATAGAGATGAAAAATGTCTAATCTCCTAGGGTATTTGTTTTGGATATTAGGGATGCTTATAAGAAGCCTGTGGATCCTTGTACGAAGCCCAAGAGGAAGCTATCCGAGGGTCCTTGCATTGTAAGCCCAAGAGGAGGCTATGGGAGGGACAATCCAGGGTCCTTGCATTGTAAGCCCAAGAGGAGGCTATGGGAGGGTCACTCGTTTGTACAAAGCCCAAGGGGAGGCGTGGTATAGTTGGTTTGAGCTCTTAGAGCGATTTCACCGGGAAACCATACTCTATGTCCTAACCTAAACTAAGGGAGATTCTTTGCACGAAGCCCAATAGGAGGCTATGGGGAACCTAGTGTTGTACTAAGTTGAACAAACACACATATCACACATATGAACAAACATGAACAAGTATGAACAAACATGAACAGGTATGAACAATTATATATATGACAGAGTGTGTGTATATAATGGAGTTTATGAAGGAAATATACCTGTACGCATGATCCATTTGTATACACAGGGCTCGGGACTCACACTCGGGGAGAGGTCCACTTGAGTTTATTCAAAGCTATGTAAACAGGTATTTACAAAGGGGCTTGGGACTTATACCTACATGGAGGCCCATGATATTTTTGGGAAGATTTAAAGAAACCTTCATTTTTGTTTTTTTGTATTTTTTTGGAGTTTTAATTGATCGAGATATGTACAAAGGTGTGTGTACAATGAAATACCTAATTTCATGTACAGGAATGGGTATGTACAAAAGGGGCTTGGGACTTATACCTACATGGAGGCCCATGGTATTTTTGGAAAGTTTTGTTTCTTTGAAGTTTTATTGTTTTGGAAACTGTACAAAAAGAAAAGAAATGGGACTTACACTCTCTAATATTCGAGAGGCCCCACTTCGTTTTGAAAATCGATTGATTAATCAAAAAGGATTTAATCAAAAAGAAGTGGTTTATTATTTTGAAAATGAGTTGAAATGATTTGAAAGTGAATTGATTACTGTTGTGAAAACAGTTGATTGAGTTTTAGGCTTACCTCGAAGAATGAGAAAATTGGATTTCTGAGTTTGAGGTGTTACCTTGATCTTCAAGTGATGTGCTTGGAATAAATTATTTCATGATCATCCTCTGTAGCAAATGGAAGACAGAGAAATAGACAAAGCCAGAAGACGACGAAGAAATAGATCTCGAAACCTTAAATGAATTGTAATTATTCAAGTGATCTGCAACAGTAATCAAAAATCAGAACATGAAAATTCAAATGATTAATTACACGAAGGTTATATGATGATATCAAATTCAAAAGAAAATAATCTAAGAGAAGATATTTTTTTGTGTTTTTTGAATGAAGTTAAGTCAATTAATAATGCTAATTAAACAAATAATTATACAAATAATTAAACTTAACAATAAAAAATAATTCTTTTTATGTCTAAAATTATATTATACAAATATAAACCTAAATATAAAAAGAAAATATTTTTTTTTGGAGTTTTTTGATTGGTTGATATTAATTAATAGTACACAATTACTAATTAATTAACAAAATAAATTAATTATGAATAAAAATAAAATATTTTCATGTCAAAAAATAATTAAATATTTTATCAACCAAAAAGTGAAATTAAAATGATTTTTGGATTTTTGAAAATATTTTTAATTAATTATGCAAAGAAAAACAAATTAATTAAGAAAATATTAATATATGATCCTGTGTGGCAAAGCTGATGGTCCATGGTGGATCTGCAAGGCTCAGAGGCGTTGGATGCAATAAAGGGAATGATCTGATGGCCCAAAGAGTGAGGGTACATGGAATACGCGTGGAAAGCCAACACCGGATCTACAGGGGTAAGTCACGCGCGCAAAATTTTAAATGGACGAATGGCATGCTGCCACGCCATCGTCCCTTACCTCCAGCCGTCACCTTAAGTTTTCCCTACGGACATTTCGTGGCTAAAGCTTTTAGCTACGGATTTCGCCTGTAGCCATAGCCCTTGCAAGTTTCAGAATCATGAAGAAGCAACATAAATTCAAGGTAGAGTCATGGCTGAACTGATATCAACCTCATGAACTCACTGGTGCCCTTAAAAACCTGCAATTTTGCCTCTAACAAAAATACCTCTTTCGAGCTCCAAAAACCTAACAATGGCAACTCGTGAAATATGCAACCAAATGACAATTAAGCATCCAGAAACGTTAGAAACATCATGGTAAACAATAGTATGCATTCAAAAGTTATTTAAAAAGCATGATTGATCATAATCGAACCGAATAAGTTTTGAGCAAACCGTGAGTTACTGGGCATGATTCAGGAAGCTTCAAAGCTTGGAAATGATTGAGATCGCTTCAGTGTTGTTCAAGGATCATGTTAGGATGCTTAGAACTCTTTGAATTAGCCTTAAACTAAAAATCCGAATTCCAAGTTTCTTTAAAAAAAAATTGAAATGTGAATTATGGTTCCTGGCTTGTGAACTGGTTCTGTTAATATTCCAACATCTTCTAAATGGTATTTGGAAGAAGTTTGGATGACTCCTTTGGTTAGAACTTGAAAGATTTGCAATTTGGCATTCTAACCTCTTTGGAAACTTAAGAACTTGGTAAAATAATGGAAGAAGTGAGAAAACAAGTTCTTGGACAAGTTTTGGAGTGTCTTGCAAATGAAGTGAGGCCTCTCTATTTATAGACAAAGAGTTATGCATTGGAGGGCAAGCAAGTGGAAACAATCATAATTGCATTTGTGGAAAAAGATGAAATGGAATATTTTTCAAATGATTACAAAGCTTAACCATGGTTAATGCTTCTTATCTTCTTCAAATCCTATCTCAAATGATAATATATATATTGCATTGATTACTTCTTGCATTATTGGTCATATAGTATAAGAACTTTGTGAGAAAATAGTGAAAATTCAAGCATAAGGACCTCTAATGACAAAATTCAAAACCATGGCTACACTCCATATTTTTTCATGCTCTTAGACATTTTGGAAAGCTCATGTTACACACTTCAAAACCCTAGTTGAAAGTTTCTTCAAGATCTTTAAGGAAGTGGGTGAAAAAGATCCATGAACTTTGAAGAAAGTGAGATTTTAAGTGCATTTTTCAAAAGATGCCAACTTTGAAGCTCCATATCTCTTAAATGGTTGATCTTATGAAAAAAAATTATATGTGTCAAAGTTGTTTATTGGATCAAAATCTACAACTTTCATGTTGGAAGTTTTTTTCAGTTTGTAGGTGAAATTTTGAGAAATTCCCTTCCAAAGTTTGGAAAAAACCATTGAAAAACACTTAGAAAATTTTCTAAGTATGGAAAGTCAAACTTTTGACTTTTTGATTCTTGATTGATTTTCTTGATTTTTCTTGATCAAATGACTTCATATATCATATATTGATGATTCAAAACTTCAAAAGTCATGGTTGACCAAAATTTCCCAAAAGTCAATGGTGATCTTGTGCAGTTGACTTTTTCAGACGAATCGCGTTTCTGGAGATTTCAAATGAAACAGGTTATCCTCACTAAATGAATGGTATGAATGGATCACATTGAAGCATTAGAGGATATTGACTCATAGTTTGAGTTGTGGCACCATGTCCTGATTAAAAAGTCAATTGTTCAGTGAATTAGGTCAAAAACCCTAATTGTCGACCTGATGAAATTGATGACTGTGGTTCTTGAATTGAGACACAATTTTCATTGGATATTGTCATAGGGATTATTTGAAGATGATTGAGACCTTTGATTGACTTCCTGGGGATTTTTAGGGTTTCCCAAATGTGATCCCTGATTTCAGTCCCTGATAGTTCAAAACCCTAATCTGATGATTTGCAATTTCACTGTTGATCAATCCTTGTGTAGGAGATGTCTTGAGCCAATGGATTAGGTCAAAATGATGTACTTGGGGTCTTGAGGTCATGTCCCAAGTCATTAGGTCAAATCCTGAGCATAAGTCAGGAGTATGCTATCTTCAGTCAAAACCCTAATCTAGTTGGTTCAGAGCCTTTGAGCTTGTTGAAATGAAACTTTGAGGACCAAATGTTGAGTGTTGGTGAAGATGGTTCTTTTGAGATGAAGGGAAAACAAAACCCTAATTGATTGTTACTTGTACTGATGAGTGATTTCTTGATCAAACCCTGCTGAGTCACAAGTAGCAAACACAAACTATGCAATTTGTTAGAGATGCAAATGATGCATATGCAGATGATATGAGGTGGTATCTTAGGTCAAAAATTGGGGTATGACAGATGCCCCTATTTAAGTTTCTTCAACCTGAGACATGAAGATTGAAAATCTTCGTTTTGATAGGGTGGAAGAGACTTAAATATCAGAAGACGCGAATTTTGGACCTAAGATACCAAAATTGCGAATGATGCAAGGATATCTTTACCGAGGGGATATCAAGAACTGACTCCACTGGGGAAAAGAGATCGGGAAAGATATCTCAATCCGTTTTAGGAAGAGAATCCGTTTTGTCTTTTCGGGAAAGCAAGTGTATGCTTCACCGGGGAATGATAGCTTTGTAAGAAAAGCTTACCTATCGACATTATCGACTATCAGCATGGGGATAGACTTGTTTAATAATGCGAAGGTGAAAGGTGTGAAACCGTATTACCGACTATCAGCATGGTGACAGACTTGACAAGGTAAAAAGAGTTTCAAAGGTTCGGTTAATATTACCGACTATCAGCCTTGTGATAGACATGTTAAATAATATAACCAGAACAAAAGGTTACCGACTACCAGCCTTGTGATAGTGGTTTTGAAGACATGATCAATTATCAGCCAAGTGACAAAATGATCCTGGAGACTTTGCTAGGGGAATTACTGGTTATTCAGCCTTGTGAACAGTAATAAGGCCCTGATCGTCAAATGATCTTCATGATTGATTTCCTTGAGAGGAAATTTTTTGAAAGAAATATAAACTGCTCAGATGATGAGGCTATTGTTTATGGTTCTATTTTTCACGACTCTGTTTGAGGAATCGGAATTTGAATCTTTGGTAAAGACAGGGCTCTAACCAAGAATGAATTGGAAAGAAACAGTCAAACAAGACTTTGTACCCATGAGGAATGAACTCGAATGGGGATTTTCTCCTTTGTTTTGAGAGGAGAAACTAAAGCAACCTTCTTCCACGAGGAATGATCTCAGTGGGGAACTGGAGAAAGAAAGGATGTTATTTCTGCTTATGGGTGACAACCTACTGGAGAGATGACACGCCCATACTTGTTTCTTTTTTCTTTTCTTTCTTCTTTTTTCTTTCTCTTCCTTTTTCTTTTTTTGGGATAGATATATCCTGAACAAGTGATTATTGAAGCAAACATTGAAAAATGCAAGAATGCATAAATGATGCAAATATGTATGAATGATGAATGTCATGAATGTAGCATGCATGCTGACGAAACTGACAGACAATGAAGTATATACTGGAGAAGGACCAACGTCGCAATACAACCAGATACTTGGCAAATGTTCTTCAACACGGTGTAGATAACACAGGTGATGAATGGTGTTGCGTGCTTTAAACTTCTCTGGGGAAGATGAGCATCTTTTCTTATTGAGATGAAAGAACCTCCTCACTGGAGATGGAAAATCTTCTTCACTGGGGATAAAAGATCCTCTTCACTGGGGATAGAAGAGCTTCTTCACTGGGGATAAAAGATCCTCTTCACTGGGGATAGAAGAGCTTTTCCTATCATAATCTTTGATTCATCCTATGGAGATAGCTGTTGATGTTCCTTCTGTTGTTCACAACTCAAAGGAAGGTTTCGCTTTTATTTTGAAAAAGAAAAGTAAATTCATTTAAAACTTATTTTTTTTTCTCTTTCAAAAATGAATAACACAATTATAGCGTCATTTTGCAAGCTAAAAGAAATTAGAGATTGCAAACAAATGGGCACAAGGCTCAAATTTATTTAATAGGATGGAAATCAGCTAAAGGCATGATTCCATGGAGTATTTACAAAAGTTGGAAATGGTAATTATGCGGAAAAGGCTACATTGAAAGCAATAACCACTATTCTCCCTAACAACTTTGAGTTCCAACTGTGTTTGTCGCTTCAGATTGGCGATGATTTGATCGTAGATCCTTTGATGGAAAAGACGATTCAGGTGACGAAGTATGGACTGATGCAGTTACTTTGTCATAAATCCCTAATTTTTGCCTAGATTGCCCTTTCAGGTTTTCAATCTACCAGGATGAATTTTTTTTCTGTTTATTGTCTCTAATTTTTGCCTGGACCGCCCTTTCGGGTTTTCAGTCCACCGAGACGCTCATTTTTGCCTAAGTCGCCCTTTGCGGGTTTTCGACTTACCGAGCTGTTCTTTTGTAATTTTTTAGACAAAGTATTTCTTGACTGCATCAGCATTCACAGGATATGGGAGTTCATCACCATCCATGGTTGCAAGAGTCATGGCGCCGCCAGAAAATGTTCTTTTGACAACATACGGGCCTTCGTAATTAGGAGACCATTTGCCCCTAGAATCTGGTTGAAAAGACAAGATCTTTTTAAGCACGAGGTCGCCTTCTTGAAATTCACGAGGTCGAACCTTTTTGTTGAAGGCGTGTTTCATCCTTGCTTGGTATAACTGTCCATGGCATAGAGCAGTCATACGTTTTTCTTCGATTAGGTTCAACTGATCGTATCTGTTTTGACACCATTCAGCCTCTGATAACTTAGTCTCCATGAGGACTCTCATTGATGGGATTTCAACTTCTACGGGGAGCACAGCTTCCATGCCGTATACTAGAGAAAGGGAGTTGCCCCTGTTGAAGTACGCACTGAGGTACGGTACTCATGTAAAGCAAATGGCAGCATTTCGTGCCAGTCTTTGTAAGTGACGACCATTTTCTGGACGATCTTCTTTATGTTCTTGTTGGCGGCTTCGACGGCGCCGTTCATTTTTGGTCTGTAAGGAGAAGAGTTATGATGCTCAATTTTGAATTCCTCACATAATTCTTTCATCATCTTGTTGTTCAAGTTTGAACCATTGTCAGTAATGATCTTGCTGGGAACACCATATCGGCAAATGATGTTGTTCTTGATGAACCTCACAACCACTTGTCTTGTAACATTGGCGTAAGATGCTGCTTCGACCCATTTGGTGAAGTAATCAATTGCTACCAAGATGAAACGATGACCGTTTGAAGCTTTTGGTTCGATCATTCCAATCATGTCGATACCCCACATGGAGAAAGGCCATGGAGATGAGAGAACGTTGAGTAGAGTCGGTGGCACATGGATCTTATCTGCGTAGATCTGGCACTTGTGACACCTTTTCACGTGTTTGTAACAGTCTGATTCCATTGTCAACCAATAGTATCCTGCTCTTAAGATCTTTTTGGACATTGCATGCCCGTTTGAATGAGTTCCAAAGGACCCTTCATGCACTTCATGCATTAACATGTCTGCTTCGTGTCTATCCACGCATCTGAGCAAAACCATGTCGAAGTTTCTTTTGTATAGCACATCTCCGTTCAGGAAGAAACTGCCAGAAAGCCTCCTTAGAGTTTTCTTATCTTTGTTTGATGCTCCAAGCGGGTACTCTTGAGTTTGAAGGAAGCGTTTGATGTCGTGGAACCACGGTTTATCATCGATGACTGCTTCAGTTGCAAACACATAGGCAGGCCTTTCAAGGCGCGTGATTCTGACTTTAGGCACATGATTCCAGTGACTGACTTTGAACATGGAAGATAGAGTAGCCAAGGCGTCTGCCATTCGATTCTGATCTCGAGGTATATGATGCAATTCAACCTTGTTGAAGAAAGTCAACAGACGTCTTGCATAATCTCTGTAGGGAATCAAGCCAGGGTGGTAAGTTTCCCATTTGTCTTTGATTTGGTTGATCACGAGGGCTGAATCTCCATATATGTCTAGGATCTTGATCCTTAAATCAATGGCTTCCTCGAGACCCATGATACAAGCTTCATATTCTGCGATGTTGTTGGTGCAATCAAATAGTAGTCTGGCGGAGAATGGGATATAAGTACCCTTGGGAGTGATGATGATTGCCCCAATTCCATTGCCAAAAGCGTTTACTGCTCCATCGAAAATTAGGCCCCATCTTGATCCGGGTTCAGGACCTTCTTCTGGTAACGGTTCGTCACAATCTTTCATTTTCAAGTACAAGACATCTTCATCAGGAAAGTCAAACTTGAGAGATTGATATTCATTAATTGGTTGATGCGCCAAATGATCGGCGAGAATGCTTCCTTTGACCGCTTTTTGGGCACGGTACTCAATGTCATATTCGGATAACAGCATTTGCCATCGGGCAATCCTTCCCGTTAAGGCAGGCTTTTCAAAGACGTACTTGATCGGATCCATTCTGGAGATTAACCAAGTAGTATTGTTGATCATGTACTGGCGGAGACGTTTTGAAGCCCAAGCCAAAGCACAACATGTTTTTTTCGAGCATGGAGTAACGAGATTCACAGTCCGTGAATTTCTTACTCAAGTAATAGATGGCATGCTCCTTCTTACCGGTTTCATCTTGCTGTCCAAGCATACAACCCATGGATTCTTCCAACACAGTAAGGTACATGATTAATGGTCTCCCTTCAACTGGAGGAATCAATATTGGTGGTTCTAACAAGTACTCTTTGATACTGTCGAACGTTTTCTGGAAATCTTCAGTCCATACAACCCCTTGATATTTGCGGAGAAGCTTGAAAATCGGCCCACAGGTGGCAGTCATTTGAGAGATAAATCTGGAGATATAGTTCAATCGTCCGAGAAATCCTCTTACTTGCTTTTCAGTTTTTGGTGCAGACATCTCTTGAATAGCTCTGACTTTGTCGGGATCTACTTCAATTCCTCTTTGGCTGACAATGAAACCCAAAAGTTTTCCAGATCTAACCCCAAAAGTACATTTGTTAGGATTCAAGCGAAGCTGATATTTCCTTAGTCGTTGAAACAACTTCAAAAGGTATTCAATATGTTCTTCTTCTGTGCTGGACTTGGCTATCATGTCGTCCACATAAACTTCTATTTCTTTATGCATCATGTCATGAAAGAGAGTAGTCATTGCCCTTTGGTAAGTTGCGCCGGCATTCTTTAATCCAAACGGCATCACTTTGTAGCAAAAGGTACCCCATGGAGGGATGAAAGATGTCTTCTCCATGTCTTCAGGAGCCATCTTAATCTGATTATAACCGGAGAACCCGTCCATGAAGGAAAAGACGTTGAACTTAGCAGTGTTATCAACCAGCATGTCGATATGCGGTAATGGAAAGTCATCTTTTGGACTGGCCTTGTTCAAGTCACGGTAGTCAACACACATTCTGACTTTGCCATCTTTCTTCGGAACTGGCACTATGTTGGCCAACCATTGAAGATACTCCGAGGTGACAAGAAAACCTGCGTCGAGCTGTTTTTGAACTTCCACTTTGATCTTGTTAGCCATATCAGGGTGAGTCCTTCGTAATTTCTGCTTAACTGGCGGACATTCTGGCTTCAATGGCAAGTAATGCTGAACAATATTGGTATCCAACCCAGGCATGTCTTGGTAGGACCAGGCAAACACGTCAACATATTCTTTGAGAAGGTCTGCCAACTTACTCTTGACATCAGCATCAAGCAGCGATCCAATGGTCACTTCTTTTTTGTCTTCTTCAGAACCCAAGTTGATCTTTTCTAAAGGCTCTTTGTGAGGCAGAATGGCTCTTTCCTCGTGCTTAAGTAATCGAGAGATCTCGTCCGGGATCTCCTCTTCTTCCTCTTCTTCGGCTTCGAACACAGGAAACTCAAAGTTGGGAGAGGGCATAGGGTTATTGCATTCAATGGGTTTATCAATAGTAAATCTGCACATATGATTTATATTTATTTCAGAAAATTTATGAATGCAGGAGTGTATGCAGATTTTTTTTGAAAAAGTTTTTTTTTTAATTTTATTTTGGTTTTTTAGGATTACCATTTCCAGAAAAAGCAAAAATAAAACATATAATGTAGGGAATTCAAAATGACACTTTATTTATGATTCATTTTTGAAACAAAGCCCTAAACACAAACTCATTTGTCTTGGGCAGGACAAAGAGGGAAACTTTTAAAAACAAAGCCCTATACACAAAGTTATTTGGGCGGAACATTTAAAAGCAAAGCCCTATAAAACATCTCTCTGCTTTGGGCAAGGCAGAAGGTCAAAATAACAGCGAGGTGATTACTTTGAGCGGCGAACAACATTCGGAACGTCGACAGCTTTCCAGTAGCAACAAACTCCTCTGTGTATTATGTATTCAGGAAAATTCTACTCAGAATTATCTTCAGTATTGACATTGACCGCAGGTCGAGCAGGATTTGAAGGTCCTGGTTTGTCAACCTTGTTCTTTGTAGAGTTGAAACGGTCTTCTTCTACTTCTTGAAGAGCATAAGATGAGTCACAATCTTCAGAATTTTCAGGATGTATTTCCCAGTCTCCAGGATGAAGAGACTCATTGTCAGCGACACTTTCCGAGTCAGTTGCGGGACCATCTTCCCCTTCATCTTCAAAAATGGCATTTATGTGATAATAACCACCTTTAGGATTATAAACCTTGGCAGATGCATTAAATCCGAAATCTTCAGTAATTTCAGGCTGCTGAGAAAATTGACAGGGCTGATAAGCCTCTTCTGATTGACTATTATCTTCAAAGGGATCTCCCCATCCAGTTGGATGGATGTCTTCAATCGCAATCTTCGAACTTTCAGGTGCAGTGTATTTCACCATATAATCAAATTTTCCACTTGGTTGTCCCAAGGTGTCCCAGATTTCTGCAGGAACAAGCTCAGTTTCTTTGCCATTGGATTCTTCTGAAGGAGGATATGGTTCTTCCTGAGATATATATCCCGAGTCATTGAGATAACATTTCCATTCTTCTTCAGGATCGGGTAAACCTTCTTCGATGCATTCTTCAATAAGGACATTAACCTCTTGAGGAATTGGGTTAAGGAATCCTCCACTAATGAATGTTTCTTTGATCGGACGAAGGGTTTCATCCTTCTTGGTGCAGTTTGAGAATGTTGGTGAACATCCGAGACCTGCTCTAGTTTCTGTAAGTATCAGATATGCCTAAGAGGGGGGGTGAATTAGGTACTTTATAACTTTTTCGGTTTTATGGTGTAAAGTGATTATTTTTCTGGTTTATGGTGATGTTACTAAAAGATGTAAAGTGCAGAAAAATAAATGACACAAGGATATATCCTGGTTCCCCTCACAAACCGAGAGTACTCCAGTCCCCTTACGCAGTAAGAGATTTCAATATAATTGGTATCTTGTACAAGCCTAACCAAACACCAAGAACAATCCTCTTGGACCAAGAACAATCCTCTTGGATTTTTCACTAAGACCACTTATGAGAACAATCCTCTCAAAGTGTCTAACTTGTTTCCAACAATCCTGGATAACAAGAATACAACAAGTATTTGATTTTGTATAAGAGTTTGAATAATAGAACAATGTATCAATCACTTGATTGATCTTCCCTTCCAATGATAATAATTCACAATTCTTTAAAGTAATAGATTGCTCAAAATATTTTCTAGTTTGGATGTTATGAAAGTGTGTAGAAAATATCTTGAAAAAGATTGAAGAAAAAATAATGTGAATTTCTGAAAATTTCTAAGAGTTTTTTTTTTTATTGGAAGAGGTGAAGAATGAATTTGAAATTTTGAGTATATATAGATGTTCATAACACCCCTTGAAATATCATAAGTTTCTGTAGATAATTCATGAACAATTGCCAAGATTCAAGGAAATGTTTCCATGAAAAGGTGTGTGGAAAGGTGCTATGAAATGCTGCTGTTTTTCAAAAAACGTACAGGGGAAATCGATTTCCCTTAGCATGAAATCGATTTCATGCATGTAACGTTAACAAAATTTCAAAAACACTCAGTGGGAATTCGATTTCCTCTTTAGGTAAATCGATTTCCATAGTGCAAAAAGGGAATTTTTGCTTCTGGAAAAGTTTTAAAACAGTGGCAAATCGATTTCATGTTATAGTAAATCGATTTACCCAGTGTAAAACTTGAATAAAAGATTTTGCAAATGTTTGCTATTATCATGGATGGTCTATGCAATGGTTGGTTGATTTTTTGAGCATCTAAGACTTTTAGAGAATGTAATTATAGTCATTATACCTTCTTGAAGTGCAAGCTTGATTCCAAAGCCTTGATCATTGATATTTTAACAACTCATCTTTGCCTTCTTGTTATTTAGAGATTTGTCTTCATCAAAAAACAAAGTTCTTTATTTAATCTTGACTTCACATTCTCCCCCTTTTTGATGATGACAAATAATCCTCTTGATGTTTTGACATTTCTTGAAATAATTTCTCCCCCTAAGATATATAGCTCCCCCTTAGTGGGTACTTGTGCTACTTGGAGAAATTTGTATCATTTGTACCTTAGGAAATTTATAAACATACAAACAAGTATAACACCTTTAAACATACAAACAAGTATAACACCTTTCTCCCCCTTTGTCATTATCAAAAAGAAGGGAAAGATGGGTGAAAGATAGTAATAGTGGCAAATAGAACATCATTCATCATAACAAACACATGCATTCAAACAAGTAGAACAAACAAGATAATAAAGTTATGGTAACAAGTACCTTACAAACCACATAAAAATTTAAGAAGTTTAACATGAAACATAAATAAACAATATAAGAAACATAGAGTGACATAATACTAAAAGAACAAACAAGAACAACATATCAAGATTGGTCCATCTCATTGTTGGTGTTGTTGTTGTTGAAGTAGTTTGGTCCTTGGTAGGGAAATTGAGTTTGAATAGGTGGAGCTAGTGGAGTAGGGACAGCCGGGTTATTTGGATCATATGGTGGAATGTGAAGATGAGAGTAAAGGTAAGAGAATTGTTGATTCACATCATAGCGAAAATCATTGATCCGGGTTGTGGTGGATTCATTGATAGAGTTCCATTGGTTGTTGATTGAGGTGTTGAGTGTTGCAAATTGTTGAGTCATAAAATTTATCACCTCTTGATTACTTGGACCATCTTGAGCATGAGGAGGAACTTCTTCATCACCAATATTGTCTTGGGCTTCTTCATGACCAATATCTTCTTGAACATTAGCTTGATTTCCTTCATTATTAAGATATGAAATTGTTTGTGTTTCCGGATCATAAAGAACACCCATCCTCTTATCCACACTTTTAATAGAGAACTTATGACTTCTAGTATCCATAAGATGATAACCAACATCATCAAAAGAAACCCCAAAATGTTCCAAAATACGAGTTATGAACCAAGCATATGGAAGAGACTTAATCTTTTGAGTGTGACACAACATATGGTGTAAAATGAGGCTAGACCAATTGAGAGAGATACCATTCTTGATTGCATATAATACTTGCATTTCCATATCGGTAATGTTGCAATGATTGCCATTTCGAGGTAGCAAGATATAGACCAAAGCATAATGAAGCAATCTATCATTAATAGCAAAATTTCCAGCACTCCAAAAATCTTTTGAGGTTTCAACCCTTTTAGCATTATATTCTTCTTCTGTTATCCTACTTAAGCCAAAATAAAATTCTCTCTTATGATATCCTTGCCACTCTTCAATATCCGGATCATATAGAGAGCTACCAACATAAGGGATATCCAAAATTCTACCAAGTTTCTTAGGATGCAAAACTATGTTTTTCCCTCTTACATTTGTAACAAACTTATTATTATCCGAACGCATATTACAATAGAACATTCTAACTAAATCCGGATAATATGGTCCAGAGGATGCAATAAGAGGACCCAAACCTAATGAAGTTAATGTTTCTTGAAAACTAAAACATTGAGTAGGAAAAGTAGAGAGTGCACCATATTTTGGAGTTTGAACAATTTTTGATTGATAAAACTTTTGGTACCTTTCTAATTCCTTTGAGGGATGGTCATGGAAGATGTTTGGAGTATCTATGGAAGAAGATGAAGCTTTGTTCTTCCCTTTCTCAGTGGCTGAAGCTTTCCTCTTTACTCTTGAAGACATGGATGAAAGTTTGTTGAAGATGAGAATAAGGTTTAATGGAGTTTGAGAGTGTTTTGGAGAAGAGGAAATTTTGGGTTTTTGGAGAGCACCCACTCACCAAATTTCGGCTGCTAGGGTTATGGGAGATGAGAGACACATTTTTTGCTTTTATGAGGGAGAGAGAGGAGGTGTGACAATGTTATTGGACCAACATTTAAGAAGCAAACATAAAAAATCTGAAAATATACAGCAAGAAATCGATTTACCATGGGGTGAAATCGATTTACCCAAGTCAAAAAAAACGCAAACAGAAGCAAACTTACAGCATCAAATCGATTTACCATGGGATGAAATCGATTTCCCCAAGACAAAAAATGAAAACAGAGGCATACGTACAACATCAAATCGATTTCCTCAGGGGTCAAATCGATTTCCCCAAGCCAAAAAATGAAAAACACAAAACACTAAGCTACTGTTACAGTAGTAAATCGATTTACCACTACATGAAATCGATTTACTCATAGAAAAATATAATTTTCACATATTTTTATGTATTTTAAACATCTAAAACACTTAAAAGAATGGTGTAGAAGTAGAGACATTGTGAAATCATTTGTAAGAAGATTAGATGAGACACCATGTGCACCTTAGAAATTTTTGACGGAGAAGCATGAAGTGAGAAATCTATGTGTCTTTTTCATCCAAAAGTCCAAGTTCTCTTCGAATTTTGTAAAAAGGTTCTTTTGGAAGAGGCTTGGTGAAGATATCTGCAAATTGATTATGAGTATCTACAAAAGTGACTTCAACATCTCCTTTAAGCACATGATCGCGAAGAAAATGATGTCGAATGTCTATGTGTTTGGTTCTTGAATGCATGATCGGATTCTTTGTAATATTTATAGCACTTGTATTGTCGCATCGAAGAGGAATGCATCCGAGATCAAGTCCGTAGTCACGAAGTTGTTGCTTAAGCCAAAGAATTTGTGCACAACAACTACCCGCTGCTATGTATTCCGCTTCGGCCGTGCTAAGAGCAACACATGCTTGCTTTTTACAAGCCCATGATACTAATGCATTTCCAAGAATGTGACAAGTACCACTTGTGCTTTTACGATCAGTTTTACATCCTGCATAATCCGCGTCAGAATAACCAATTAAATTGCAAACACTACCTTTTGGATACCATAAGCCAACGTTGGTCGTTCCTTTGAGATACTTCATGATCCTTTTAACCGCCATAAGATGTGATTCCTTTGGATTTGCTTGAAAGCGAGCACAAAGACAAACACTAAACATTATGTCAGGACGGCTTGCCGTCAAATATAATAAAGAACCAATCATACCTCGATACTTAGTAATATCAATTGGAGTACCGGATTCATCTTGATCAACATATGTACCGGAGCCCATTGGAGTATTCATTGCTTTACAATTATCCATATCAAACTTCTTCAATAATTCTTTACAATATTTGGATTGATTGATAAAGATTCCATCTTTGAGTTGCTTAATTTGTAGTCCAAGAAAGTAGTTCATCTTTCCCATCATAGACATCTCGAATTCTCCTTGCATCATCAATGAGAATTCCTCACACATTTCTTTGTTAGTCGATCCAAAAATGATATCATCAACATAGACTTGAACAAATAAAGTGTTACTCTTGATTTTCTTAATGAACAAAGTTTTATCAACCTTACCCTTTTCGAAACCCTTTTCACACAAAAAATTGCTAAGTCTATCATACCATGCTCTTGGTGCTTGCTTTAAGCCATAAAGAGCCTTTCTCAACTTAAAGACATGTGTAGGATTCTTGAAGTCTTCAAATCCCGGGGGTTGTTTGACATAGACTTCTTCATTGATGTAGCCATTCAAGAATGCGCTCTTGACGTCCATTTGATAAAGCTGAAAATTTAATGAACATGCATAAGCAAGTAAAAGACGAATAGCTTCTAACCTTGCAACCGGAGCAAATGTTTCTTCAAAGTCGATTCCTTCTTCTTGATTGTAACCTTGGGCCACCAATCTTGCTTTGTTTCGAACAATTATACCATTCTCATCAAGTTTGTTCTTAAATACCCATCGAGTACCTATGATATGTTTATTACTTGGTCTAGGAACAAGTTCCCAAACTTGATTTCTCTCGAATTGATTTAATTCTTCTTGCATTGCATTTATCCATTGATCGTCTCCTAAGGCTTCATCAACGTTGGAAGGTTCAATTTGAGAAACAAAAGCCATGTGTAAGCAAGCATCTTTGAGATTTAATCTTGTTGCAACTCCTTGACTAATATCACCAATAACTTTATCAATAGGATGATCTCTATGAGTTCTCCATTCTTTTGGTAGATCATTGGTGTTTGATTCTTGTTGTACACTTTCTTGTTGAACACTTTCTTGTTGAACACTTTCTTGTTGAACACTTTCTTGTTGAACTTCCGGTGCCTTCACAATTGTATCATTTGAAAGTTCTTCCGAGGGTAAATCTAAAGGATCATCATCATCACAAACAACTATTTCTTCTTTGGAAGTGTTAGTCTCATCAAAAGATACATGCATGGATTCTTCAATAGTTAAAGTTCTTTTATTATAAATTCTATATGCTTTACTAGAAAGAGAATAACCAAGAAATATACCTTCGTCGGATTTCTCATCAAACTTACCAAGATTGTCTTTGTCATTGTTTAGAACAAAGCACTTGCATCCAAAAATGTGAAAGTGAGCAATGTTTGGCTTTCTTCCTTTGAAGAGTTCATATGGAGTCTTCTTTAAGATAGGTCTAATAATTACTCGATTTCCAACATAACATGCCGTACTAACCGCATCCGCCCAAAAATATTTAGGAAGATTTGCATCACTAAGCATTGTTCTTGCAAGTTCCACTAGAAACCTATTTTTCCTTTCAACTACTCCATTTTGTTGTGGAGTTCTTGGTGCTGAAAAATTGTGAGAGATACCATGTTCTTCACAAAATTCTTCAAATGATGCATTTTGAAACTCTCCACCATGATCACTTCTTATGGATACAATCTTTAATGATTTTTCATTTTGGATTTGTTTTGCATACTTCTTAAAGGCTCTAAAAGCATCACTTTTCTGCACAAGAAACAAAGTCCAAGAATATCTAGAATAATCATCAACAATAACTAAAGCGTATACATTACCTCCGAAGCTTCTTGTCCTTGATGGACCAAATAAATCCATATGCAACAATTGAAGTGGTCTTGTTGTAGTCACCACATTCTTTGGTTTGAAAGATGATTTGGTTTGCTTTCCCTTTTGACATGCATCACATAATTTATCTTTGACAAACTTTATCTTCGGTAGGCCAATAACAAGATCATGTTTGGTTAATTTATTTAAATGATCCATATGAATATGGGCTGCTCTTTTATGCCATAACCATGATTCATTATTGTTTACCAAAAGACATTTTACTTTCAAAGATAAATCATTTAAAGAAATCATAAAAATGTTATTAATTCTTGTACCTTTGAGTTTTACCTCATTGGTGACTTCATCGATGATCAAACATTCTTCTTTAGTGAATTTGATCTTGAAGCCTTTGTCACAAAGTTGGCTAATGCTTAGAAGATTATGCTTTAGTCCTTCAACATAAAGAACATCTTCAATGGATGTGAACGGTGGTGCACCAACTTTGCCTTTGCCAAGAATTCTTCCCTTATTGTTGTCTCCATAAGTGACAAAACCCTTAGCCTTTAACCTTAGATCTGAAAATTGGTTTAAGTCACCCGTCATATGCTTTGAACAACCACTATCTAGATACCATAGGTTTGACGTGGTCTTCAAGCATACCTACAAAACAAATTAAGTTTTGTTAGGTACCCAAATGGCTTTGGGTCCATCATAGTTAGTTCTTTTCTTCACCCATACATAATGTCCACTAGGAACACTAAAGTTCCTTACATAACAAGCATTGGGTGTGTGACCAATAATACCACAATAAAAACAAGTAGGTTCAAAGTTACTTCTATATCTAGGAGGATAAGATTTCTTCTTAATAAAGTTCTTCTTTTTAGGATAATGTTGCATTACTTCAGGCTTGATCACTTTCTCTTGAATTGGTTGGTTACTAGCTTTGACAAAGATAGTCTTGTTGGATGTTGGTTTATCAAATTTAGAGAAACCAAGTCCGCTCTTATCATTGGAGTATCTTTGTGTGCTAAGAACATTTTCCAATCCAATTTGCCCTTTTTCATATCTTTCTAAAACACGTTTTAATTGGACAATTTGGAAGGAAAGTGATTCACAATTTTTGCATGCAACATTATCTTCTTGAACACTAATTATTTTTTCTTTGTCATCTTTATGTTCTTCTTCAATTATCTTAACCTTCTCTTCTAAAGATGATATTATCTTCTTTTGAGATGAGATAGTTTTATAGAGAATTTTACACTCATTTAACAATTCATTTATTGCACCTTGTGCACCATTATTAAAAAGAGAATCATCGTAACTAACCTCGCCTTCTTCATCATCGGAGTGGTGTGATGCCATCAATGCTAGATTTGCACTTTCGTCACTATCGGAGTCCGATGAAGAACTTACTTCATTATCTTCCCATGCTATGTAGGCCCTTTTCTTTTTGAATTCCTTCTTGCCTTTGAATCCATTCTTCTTAGAAAGTTTTGGACATTCCGGCTTTATGTGTCCTTATTTCCCACATTCATAGCATGTTACTTCTTGTGATGAAGTGGATGCTTCTTTATCCTTATGCTTTGAGAATTTCTTCCTTTTGACAAAGTTAGCATTATCAATATTATTTTTATTACCAAAAAATTTGCCTAACCTTTTTACAAGAAGCATGAAGTTTTCATTTTCATCCGATGTATCTTTCATTTTGCTTTCCTTTAAATCTACCTTTAATGCAATGCCTTTGGATTTCTTCTCTAAGTTTTCATGCTTTTCTAATCTTCCAAGTTCCGTCTCATATTCTTGAAGTTTACCGAACAATGTTGCGGAAGTCATTCTAGATAGATTCTTTTTCTCGGATATCGCTGTTACTTTCGGTTGCCATTCTCTAGTTAAGGATCTGAGCACTTTAAGATTAAGTTCTTCGGTAGTAAGAGTCTTACCAAGTGCCTTCAAGTGATTTGTCAAATGTACGAATCGTTTTTGCAAATCGAGAATAGTTTCTCCGGGCTTCATTCTAAACAGTTCGTACTCTTGGCTTAAAGTATTCAACCTTGATCTTTTAACTTCAGCGGTACCTTCATGAGTTTCTACAAGAGTATCCCAAATTTCCTTTGATGTTGTACATGTTGATATTCGGAAGAATTCATCCATACTAAGAGCACCATGAAGAAGACTGATCGCCTTTTTGTCAGCAAGAACCCTTTTTCTATCATTATCATCCCATGACGCTTTAGGTTTCTCCGATCCAACACCATTAACGACCGTTGTAGGAACATGAGGACCTTGTAGGACAGCCTCCCAAACTTCTTCTCCTTGTGCTTCTAGATGAGCCTTCATTTGGATTTTCCAAAAGTCAAAATATTCACCACAAAACAATGGAGGCTTGTTGTTAGAACCACCATCTTTGAAAACCGGTCTTTGATTTGCGGAAGCCATTCTGGATCTTTAGGAACAAGTTACCTATAACTTGCTCTGATGCCAATTGTAAGTATCAGATATGCCTAAGAGGGGGGGTGAATTATGTACTTTATAACTTTTTCGGTTTTATGGTGTAAAGTGATTATTTTTCTGGTTTATGGTGATGTTACTAAAAGATGTAAAGTGCAGAAAAATAAATGACACAAGGATATATCCTGGTTCCCCTCACAAACCGAGAGTACTCCAGTCCCCTTACACAGTAAGAGATTTCAATATAATTGGTATCTTGTACAAGCCTAACCAAACACCAAGAACAATCCTCTTGGACCAAGAACAATCCTCTTGGATTTTTCACTAAGACCACTTATGAGAACAATCCTCTCAAAGTGTCTAACTTGTTTCCAACAATCCTGGATAACAAGAATACAACAAGTATTTGATTTTGTATAAGAGTTTGAATAATAGAACAATGTATCAATCACTTGATTGATCTTCCCTTCCAATGATAATAATTCACAATTTTTTAAAGTAATAGATTGCTCAAAATATTTTCTAGTTTGGATGTTATGAAAGTGTGTAGAAAATATCTTGAAAAAGATTGAAGAAAAAATAATGTGAATTTCTGAAAATTTCTAAGAGTTTTTTTTTTTATTGGAAGAGGTGAAGAATGAATTTGAAATTTTGAGTATATATAGATGTTCATAACACCCCTTGAAATATCATAAGTTTCTGTAGATAATTCATGAACAATTGCCAAGATTCAAGGAAATGTTTCCATGAAAAGGTGTGTGGAAAGGTGCTATGAAATGCTGCTGTTTTTCAAAAAACGTACAGGGGAAATCGATTTCCCTTAGCATGAAATCGATTTCATGCATGTAACGTTAACAAAATTTCAAAAACACTCAGTGGGAAATCGATTTCCTCTTTAGGTAAATCGATTTCCATAGTGCAAAAAGGGAATTTTTGCTTCTGGAAAAGTTTTAAAACAGTGGCAAATCGATTTCATGTTATAGTAAATCGATTTACCCAGTGTAAAACTTGAATAAAAGATTTTGCAAATGTTTGCTATTATCATGGATGGTCTATGCAATGGTTGGTTGATTTTTTGAGCATCTAAGACTTTTAGAGAATGTAATTATAGTCATTATACCTTCTTGAAGTGCAAGCTTGATTCCAAAGCCTTGATCATTGATATTTTAACAACTCATCTTTGCCTTCTTGTTATTTAGAGATTTGTCTTCATCAAAAAACAAAGTTCTTTATTTAATCTTGACTTCACAGTTTCATTCTTGGTAGGGATCACAACTTGCCCCCAGCCAGTGGTAGTTCCATCTTTCACTACTTTTACCGCCTCTTTGTAAGAAGAGATTGATGCTTTCTTCTTGGAAGATTCGTCTTCTACAGAGAGACCTTGGAACTGAGTCCCTTCCACATCATCAGCACCAATGAAAGAGAAATTGGATAAATGGCTCACCATCAAGGCTTGCTCTCCACTTATTGTTACCAATTTTCCATTTGTTACAAATTTTAACTTTTGGTGGAGCGTAGAAGTTACTGCCCCTGCTTCATGGATCCATGGTCGTCCTAACAGACAGCTATAAGCAGCTTGAATGTCCATGACCTGGAAGGTGATTTGAAATGTATGTGGACCAATTGTCATGGGAAGGTTGACTTCGCCAATAACAGATTTTCGCGATCCATCAAATGCTTTCACTACTACACCACTGAATTTCATAGGCATTCCTTGGTAAGACAAGCGAGCAAGAGTCGTCTTTGGCATCACATTCAAGGAAGATCCGGTGTCTACCAACACATTGGACAAAGAGTCTGACTGACAGTTCATAGAAATGTGCAAAGCAAGATTGTGATTTTTACCCTCCTCGGGGAGTTCTTCATCACAGAAGCTTAAATTGTTGCAAGCTGTTATGTTAGCTATTATCCCATCAAAGTGATCAACAGTCACATCATGATCCACAAAAGCTTGATCTAATACTCTCATCATGGCTTCCCTGTGGGCTTCTGAGTTTAAAAGCAATGAAAGTATTGAGATTTTTGAAGGAGTCTGCATAAGCTGATCCACAATCTTATATTCACTTCTTTTGATAAGTTTCAAAATTTCATCAAAGTCAGAATTCACATTGGTTCCACTGGATTGACCAACATCAGTGTTTGTATTACTGACAGGAATTTCCTCAGGATTCCCTACTGGTGTATTGACAGGATTTTGTCCGGCTGCAGGAGCAACAGGTTGCTTTGAAGGTAGTGGAGTATACACACGTCCACTTCTTGTTACTCGACTCACATCAGCGATGTTCACGACAGATGAAAGAGTTGGTAAAGGAACTTCTTGTCCATTCTTTATCATTGTTGCATTGTAGTTGTATGGAACTGCCTTGTCAGAGTCATAAGGAACAGGTCCAGGTAGACAAATGATCAAAGGAGCAACAGGAACCCTTGGCTTGTTGTAAGTAACTTCTATGCGCTCAGGCATGTTGAATTGAGGAACGATGATGTTAACTTTAGGCATTTCCGAGTTGATATCTGAGACTAAAAGCTCATGCGGATAACATCCTATCATGTTAACTTCATTTTCATCCCTATTTCTGTAGATCTGAATAGTACCATTATCCAACAGCACTTGGAGATCTCTTCTCACAATCGAACATCCATGAGGATCTACACAACATATGCTACAGGAACCGTATTGATGCTGGCGAAAACTCGGCCCTCGATAGAGAGTGGCGTGCATTTGTACCAAATCGGCTCTTGAGTAATTGATATTATAGACTCGGTATGGACCAGGACATCCATACACCATGTTTACAACATGCCCTCCATGATTGGGCAGCGGATTTGCTTGCACATTAGGATTCAAATTTCTGAAAGAGAGAAGATTAGATCTAACCAACCTCTGAACTTCATATTTCAAAGCTATGCAATGCTCAAGATCATGGCCAGGTGCTCCTTGATGATAAGGGCATGAGACCTCTGCTTTGTACCACCATGGGAGTTTCTCAGGTACTGGTGGTGGTGCTCTAGTTTGAACGAGACCTTTTTCAACCAACGCAGGGTACAATTCTGTGTAGGTCATTGGAATCGGATCGAACTGTGGAGCTCTTTGCACACGATTCTGATTATTGTTGAACTGCTGAGCCTGTTGTCGAGGCTGTTGTTGTTGAAACTGCGGGGTAAATCCCGGATTTGGTGTTGTATTAACGACTGGCGCAATAGCAGAAATCTGTTGTTGACGATTGACATTTGCTCTTGGCTTTCCTTGGGATACCATGTCAACACTTTGTTCTTTCTTCTTTTGGAAACCACCTCCGAACTTTTTGGTTCCGCTTGAAGATCCACCTTTTTTAGCTAGACGTCCGGTTCGGACTCCTTCTTCTAGACGCATCCCCATGTTTACCATTTCGGTGAAATCACTTGGAGCACTAGCAATCATGCGTTCATAATAAAACGGACTGAGAGTATTCAAGAAGATCTTTGTCATTTCTTTCTCTTTTAACGGTGGATTAATCTGAGCAGCAGTTTCTCTCTATCGTTGGGCATATTCTTTGAAAGCTTCATGATCTTTCTGAGCCATGGATCGGAGCTGATCTCTGTCTGGAGCCATATCCGAGTTATACTTGTATTGTCGGACAAAGGCCTCACCTAGGTCATTGAATGTTCGAATATTAGTGCTATCCAAGCCTGTGTACCACTTCAGTGCGGCACCAGTCAAACTGTCTTGAAAGTAATGGATGAGCAACTGATGATTATCTGCATAAGTAGACATTTTTCTGGCATACATCACAAGATGACTTTGTGGACAAGAACTACCTTTGTACTTCTCAAAGTCAGGGACCTTGAACTTAGCCGGTATTTGTACACTGGGAACCAAACATAGCTCCTGGGCATTCTTTCCAAACAAATCTTTCCCACGAATAGCCTTGACTTCCAATTGAATCTTGTTGAACTGTTCTTGGAGATCTTCCACAAGATTACGCGGATTTGTGCTATCACCTTGATCATGATAAATCTCATTGCCATCATAAGGAACAGTGTGAACCGTAGGGGTCGGAACTGTCATAGTGGGTTGAGAAAGTGCCATAGTGATTTGGGAAAAAGTTACCCCCTGATTTGGAATAAACGCCGAACCTTGTGCAGCAGGCGCTTCAGTTGTAGCTGTTTGAACCCCAGAGAAATTATGGCGGAAACCTGTATCAAAGCTGAAAGGCGGGCCCCAACCTTCTGGCATAGAGAAAGATGGAATGTTGAATGCAACTGTAGAAACTGGAGTAGTGACTTCAGATGTTACCGTTGCTTGACTGTTAGGTGGCGGCGGCTGATTCTGTGCGGCCATTAAGGAGTCAACCAGAGTAGTGAGACTTTCCAACTTTTCCTGAAGGGTGGTCACCGTATCACGGAGCTCAATATTCTCTTGTTCAGAGTGTTCCATTACTCTTCTTCTATTTGAACGGGTATTGTATCTGTGATCTGATTGCGAGCGCGGTCGAGAAACTTTGAGACGCGACAGCTTGACGATCTATTGGAGAAAGATCCAAAAGATGAGACTCTATACAACAGACTCGATATGCAGAATGATGTATGCAAAGAGAAATTTTATGATTTTTCCAAACATTTTAAAGATTATTTCCTTGCAAACATTTGAACACAAACAATTCTTTTATTGAAATAATGGGAAATGTTACAACATTGGAGCGTAGCTCCTTACAAAAGCAAATGATAAATGAAAATCTAAACAAATCCTAAACATCTTCATCAGATGAAGAACCAAATGCATTGTGCAGCTTGAGCTTCATGATTTCTTTCCCATAGTAAGCTTTCAACTCGGCCTTTTCAGCTCTCAGCTTGTCAACCACATTCTTCCAATTGTCAGGTATCGGAGCGTTGCTTGTTGAGCCTTCAAGCTTTTTCTTGCTTTCTTTGATGTATCTTCTGATTGCGGCATCTTTCCGACGGATCTTCTCATCTTTGTTCATGAGCCATCCATCCTGATAATAGAGAGTTTCTTCATGTTCTTTCACTCTTTTCTTCAACTTTCTATTTTCCACATCGGTTCTTCGAAACTTTTCTTTCCAAGCGTCTTTTTCTATCCTCATCTTGGTCAAAGTGTCTTGGTATTCCTCCATAGCGGGAATGTTGGGTCGTTGAGGTACCACAGGGAACATGGGTTTTTCATAATCATAAGGCACTTGAAACTCCTTTGCTCTTTTCTTTACCCAACAGATGTAGGCGTTCGTAGCAATACAGTTCCTTATCTCACCTTTTTCTTTCCATCGGATGTCGTACCAGGCTTTCACCATTTTTGTTTTCAACCCTTGAGGATCATTTCCTTCCTGATAAAAGTAGCTTTCCACTGTAGGGCCAATGGGTTTAGTTGAATTTGCATACCCGAGTTGTCGTCGGGCTAGGACCGGATTGTAGTTAATTCCTCCTTGTGTACCAATGAGGGGTACGTTGGCAAATTCTCCACAACTTTCAATGGTTTCTGTACCGCAGCGAGCCAAGGTATACCACTGAATATCATTATTAGTAAGAGACATAAGTCTTTGAGACCAACGTAAACCTTCTCGGTTTTCCGTGAAAATGGGAGACTTAGGTAAGTGTGAAACAATCCATTTAAACAACAGAGGTGCACAACATACAATAATTCCACCACCTTGGTGATTCCTATGATGGACGGAGAAATACATGTCACCAAGCAGAGTCGGAACGGGATTTCCATTCAAAAAGACCTTTATGGCATTGATATCAATAAAGTCGTCGATATTGGGAAACAGAACCAACCCATAGATGAGCAAGGCTAGTACAGCTTCAAAAGCTATCATGCTACCAGTCTCGATGAAATCAAAGGCTCTCTTTATTAGAAACTGTGAAGGCAAACCTGGAAGGTTTCCTTTGGTAGTCCAATTACTCTCTATTTCAGATTTCTTCAAGTGGGTACCTGTTGCAATGACTGGTGACTTAGGAATGGCTTCCAAACCATTGAAAGGTATTTTTTCAGACACAGGAATACCCAAAAGATTGGCATATTCTTCCAAGGTTGGTACCAACTGATAGTCTGGAAAGGTAAAACACCGGTAGACGGGATCATAAAACTGAACCAGAGTTTTGAGAAGTCCTTCATCAACATGAGTGTTCAAGATAGGCAAAAGCTTTCCATGGCTTTTCCTGAAATCGGAAGGATCTTGTACAAAAGACGCTAACTCTTTCAGTCTTTCCACATTAGGCTCTTTGAAACCGTACCTCTTGGTATGCCTTTTTACCCACTCCATAACCTAATCCTATAATGTTTGCAAAGAAAATTCTCTAATTGTTTGGAAAAAATCATGTTTTTATGGAAAAAGATTTTTTTTTATTTTTTTATGGATGTATGAATGCATGGATGCATGGATGCCACATATTCAAACATGGTAAAGCGAACATGGTAACGCAAACATGGTACTGTAAACATGGCAACACAAACATGGTAACACAAACATGGTACACACAGGTTCAAAGGTCCAGCATCACGAGCATGAGGTCAGAGAACCAAACATGGGATAGTTCTAGTTAATCACCTGCAAAACATGTTCTACTGATACGTCAGAGTCTACATTTTTCTTTCGGATATTACCGGCTTTCCACAATTAAACTCATGAGCCAGCAATATTCTCAAGAAAAACTCGTCTGAGTGTGGTTCTCCGCATGACAACTAATCCAAGTCTTCACCTGAATAGTTTCTGCACCACAACCTAATAAGGCCAGGATGGGTTGGGGTTCTACAGCCAACTCAGCTTCTACAGTTCAATGAAAGCAATAATGTCTTCGCAATTAACTCGCTAAACATATATTACAAACAAGGAACCTCCACTGAGCGGAAGGATTCTCACGTGCGCCTGCACATGACTATACCCTCCACCTAATTCTTATGTGTACTTAATCCGGGTTAGGATTTGTCCATAATGTATCACTTGTAACAGAACCACACAAGTAACAGAACCAAAGAACCAAACAAGAACAAAATAAAAACAAAACAAATAGAAATAACCCTTTCTTTGGAAACAATAAAAAGATGGTTCCCCAGTGAAGTCGCCATTTTTCTGTCGCGGGCGAAAAATCGTTGTCTTTTTTTCGGGATGAGACACCTGATGCCTTCTTTGGGCTCGAGTGCTCAAAAAATGATTTTTCTTTTGTACCGACCAAACTTTTTATTGTTTCCAAAAGAGGAAAAGGAAAAAAGCTGCAATAACCTAAAAGTGGGGGGAGAGATCTTGGGTAAGAGGGTTGGTTATACGAAGGGAAGGTATTAGCACCCAACGTATCTATAGTACTCTATAGGTTTCTTTGTTTTGTTTATTCCATTCTTGTTATGGTGGAGGTTCTTGTGAAATAGGTGGGACCTAAGGTGTTGGTTTGATTATGCTCGCAAAGATCATCGCGATCCTCTGCATACATATCCCTTAGAGGGAATCAGAGCATCTGTAGCTCGGGGTCTACGGGTGCTAAGGTTTGAGTGGTTTGAGAGAGAAGTTTTGCTCGCCAAGGATACGACCTTGTGCCTACGTATTCTCAAAGGGATGTTGAGAAAGTCAGAGCAATCGTAGTTCCCACTTATGCTAGTGGAAGCAAAGGATAAGAGACAAATGTCATCTTAATGCTAGATGTATCTAATCTATATCATCACATACATCTGTTTGATTTTTGTTTGAAAATCTTTTCATTATAAGCCCTGGGCCATGCCACTTATGGCGCTTAGAATGATAAAGATGTTTTTTTTGTTTAACCAGCCTTGTGGCAAAAACTTTCAATGAAGTCAGCCTTGTGACAAAAAGTTTTGATTAATCAGCCAGCCTTGTGGCAAAAGTTTCAATGAAGTCAGCCTTGTGACAAAAACTTTGATTAATCAGCCAGTATGGTGGCAAAACGGTTTGATTGATTAGCCAGCCTTGTGGCAAAAATAAATTTGATTGATTAGCCAGCCTTGTGGCAAAAAAGTTTGATTGATTGATTGTTTGTGATGATATAGAAGAGATACTCCTAGCATAGAGATGAAAAATGTCTAATCTCCTAGGGTATTTGTTTTGGATATTAGGGATGCTTATAAGAAGCCTGTGGGTCCTTGTACGAAGCCCAAGAGGAGGCTATCCGAGGGTCCTTGCATTGTAAGCCCAAGAGGAGGCTATGGGAGGGACAATCCAGGGTCCTTGCATTGTAAGCCCAAGAGGAGGCTATGGGAGGGTCACTCGTTTGTACAAAGCCCAAGGGGAGGCGTGGTATAGTTGGTTTGAGCTCTTAGAGCGATTTCACCGGGAAACCATACTCTATGTCCTAACCTAAACTAAGGGAAATTCTTTGCACGAAGCCCAATAGGAGGCTATGGGGAACCTAGTGTTGTACTAAGTTGAACAAACACACATATCACACATATGAACAAACATGAACAAGTATGAACAAACATGAACAGGTATGAACAATTATATATAATGACAGAGTGTGTGTATATAATGGAGTTTATGAAGGAAATATACCTGTAAGCATGATCCATTTGTATACACAGGGCTCGGGACTCACACTCGGGGAGAGGTCCACTTGAGTTTATTCAAAGCTATGTAAACAGGTATTTACAAAGGGGCTTGGGACTTATACCTACATGGAGGCCCATGATATTTTTGGGAAGATTTAAAGAAACCTTCATTTTTGTTTTTTTGTATTTTTTTGGAGTTTTAATTGATCGAGATATGTACAAAGGTGTGTGTACAATGAAATACCTAATTTCATGTACAGGAATGGGTATGTACAAAAGGGGCTTGGGACTTATACCTACATGGAGGCCCATGGTATTTTTGGAAAGTTTTGTTTCTTTGAAGTTTTATTGTTTTGGAAACTGTACAAAAAGAAAAGAAATGGGACTTACACTCTCTAATATTCGAGAGGCCCCACTTCGTTTTGAAAATCGATTGATTAATCAAAAAGGATTTAATCAAAAAGAAGTGGTTTATTATTTTGAAAATGAGTTGAAATGATTTGAAAGTGAATTGATTACTGTTGTGAAAACAGTTGATTGAGTTTTAGGCTTACCTCGAAGAATGAGAAAATTGGATTTCTGAGTTTGAGGTGTTACCTTGATCTTCAAGTGATGTGCTTGGAATAAATTATTTCATGATCATCCTCTGTAGCAAATGGAAGACAGAGACATAGACAAAGCCAGAAGACGACGAAGAAACAGATCTCGAAACCTTAAATGAATTGTAATTATTCAAGTGATCTGCAACAGTAATCAAAAATCAGAACATGAAAATTCAAATGATTAATTACACGAAGGTTATATGATGATATCAAATTCAAAAGAAAATAATCTAAGAGAAGATATTTTTTTGTGTTTTTTGAATGAAGTTAAGTCAATTAATAATGCTAATTAAACAAATAATTATACAAATAATTAAACTTAACAATAAAAAATAATTCTTTTTATGTCTAAAATTGTATTATACAAATATAAACCTAAATATAAAAAGAAAATATTTTTTTTTGGAGTTTTTTGATTGGTTGATATTAATTAATAGTACACAATTACTAATTAATTAACAAAATAAATTAATTATGAATAAAAATAAAATATTTTCATATCAAAAAATAATTAAATATTTTATCAACCAAAAAGTGAAATTAAAATGATTTTTGGATTTTTGAAAGTATTTTTAATTAATTATGCAAAGAAAAACAAATTAATTAAGAAAATATTAATATATGATCCTATGTGGCAAAGCTGATGGTCCATGGTGGATCTGCAAGGCTCAGAGGCGTTGGATGCAATAAAGGGAATGATCTGATGGCCCAAAGAGTGAGGGTACATGGAATACGCGTGGAAAGCCAACACCGGATCTACAGGGGTAAGTCACGCGCGCAAAATTTTAAATGGACGAATGGCATGCTGCCACGCCATTGTCCCTTACCTCCAGCCGTCACCTTAAGTTTTCCCTACGGACATTTCGTGGCTAAAGCTTTTAGCTACGGATTTCGCCTGTAGCCATAGCCCTTGCAAGTTTCAGAATCATGAAGAAGCAACATAAATTCAAGGTAGAGTCATGGCTGAACTGATATCAACCTCATGAACTCACTGGTGCCCTTAAAAACCTGCAATTTTGCCTCTAACAAAAATACCTCTTTCGAGCTCCAAAAACCTAACAATGGCAACTCGTGAAATATGCAACCAAATGACAATTAAGCATCCAGAAACGTTAGAAACATCATGGTAAACAATAGTATGCATTCAAAAGTTATTTAAAAAGCATGATTGATCATAATCGAACCGAATAAGTTTTGAGCAAACCGTGAGTTACTGGGCATGATTCAGGAAGCTTCAAAGCTTGGAAATGATTGAGATCGCTTCAGTGTTGTTCAAGGATCATGTTAGGATGCTTAGAACTCTTTGAATTAGCCTTAAACTAAAAATCCGAATTCCAAGTTTCTTTAAAAAAAATTGAAATGTGAATTATGGTTCCTGGCTTGTGAACTGGTTCTGTTAATATTCCAACATCTTCTAAATGGTATTTGGAAGAAGTTTGGATGACTCCTTTGGTTAGAACTTGAAAGATTTGCAATTTGGCATTCTAACCTCTTTGGAAACTTAAGAACTTGGTAAAATAATGGAAGAAGTGAGAAAACAAGTTCTTGGACAAGTTTTGGAGTGTCTTGCAAATGAAGTGAGGCCTCTCTATTTATAGACAAAGAGTTATGCATTGGAGGGCAAGCAAGTGGAAACAATCATAATTGCATTTGTGGAAAAAGATGAAATGGAATATTTTTCAAATGATTACAAAGCTTAACCATGGTTAATGCTTCTTATCTTCTTCAAATCCTATCTCAAATGATAATATATATATTGCATTGATTACTTCTTGCATTATTGGTCATATAGTATAAGAACTTTGTGAGAAAATGGTGAAAATTCAAGCATAAGGACCTCTAATGACAAAATTCAAAACCATGGCTACACTCCATATTTTTTCATGCTCTTGGACATTTTGGAAAGCTCATGTTACACACTTCAAAACCCTAGTTGAAAGTTTCTTCAAGATCTTTAAGGAAGTGGGTGAAAAAGATCCATGAACTTTGAAGAAAGTGAGATTTTAAGTGCATTTTTCAAAAGATGCCAACTTTGAAGCTCCATATCTCTTAAATGGTTGATCTTATGAAAAAAAATTATATGTGTCAAAGTTGTTTATTGGATCAAAATCTACAACTTTCATGTTGGAAGTTTTTTTCAGTTTGTAGGTGAAATTTTGAGAAATTCCCTTCCAAAGTTTGGAAAAAACCATTGAAAAACACTTAGAAAATTTTCTAAGTATGGAAAGTCAAACTTTTGACTTTTTGATTCTTGATTGATTTTCTTGATTTTTCTTGATCAAATGACTTCATATATCATATATTGATGATTCAAAACTTCAAAAGTCATGGTTGACCAAAATTTCCCAAAAGTCAATGGTGATCTTGTGCAGTTGACTTTTTCAGACGAATCGCGTTTCTGGAGATTTCAAATGAAACAGGTTATCCTCACCAAATGAATGGTATGAATGGATCACATTGAAGCATTAGAGGATATTGACTCATAGTTTGAGTTGTGGCACCATGTCCTGATTAAAAAGTCAATTGTTTAGTGAATTAGGTCAAAAACCCTAATTGTCGACCTGATGAAATTGATGACTGTGGTTCTTGAATTGAGACACAATTTTCATTGGATATTGTCATAGGGATTATTTGAAGATGATTGAGACCTTTGATTGACTTCCTGGGGATTTTTAGGGTTTCCCAAATGTGATCCCTGATTTCAGTCCCTGATAGTTCAAAACCTTAATCTGATGATTTGCAATTTCACTGTTGATCAATCCTTGTGTAGGAGATGTCTTGAGCCAATGGATTAGGTCAAAATGATGTATTTTGGGTCTTGAGGTCATGTCCCAAGTCATTAGGTCAAATCCTGAGCAGAAGTCAGGAGTATGCTATCTTCAGTCAAAACCCTAATCTGGTTGGTTCAGAGCCTTTGAGCTTGTTGAAATGAAACTTTGAGGACCAAATGTTGAGTGTTGGTGAAGATGGTTCTTTTGAGATGAAGGGAAAACAAAACCCTAATTGATTGTTACTTGTACTGATGAGTGATTTATTGATCAAACCCTGCTGAGTCACAAGTAGCAAACACAAACTATGCAATTTGTTAGAGATGCAAATGATGCATATGCAGATGATATGAGGTGGTATCTTAGGTCAAAAATTGGGGTATGACACCCGCATGATGCCTAAAAATATTAAATGATTATTATATCCTTCCCTTAGACTACCTGCCCTCTTTATAGCATGGGACAGTCTTATGGCGAACGATTTCTCGATGATCCTTAACATCCAATTGAAAGACTTCCTGCCCTCTTATGGCATGGATAGATCCTTTCGCCCTGAGAAGCTAAAAGAACAAATTTCTAAACTTAGGGTAGTTGCTATTAATTGCTTGATCTTTTTCAAATTCAAATTCAAAATTCAAAATCTTTTCCCACTTCTTTTCAAAGAAACTTTTCAAAAAGACTACGCTTATTCACAAGCTAAAGTTCTTATTTCTTTTCACACCTCATTTTCAAAAATTTCAAACAATACAAAAGCGAGCTAAGCAATTAAGAGCCCATGGATAACCACGGATACAAAGGATGCCTTACACCTTACCTTTGTATAACTTACCCCCCGAACTCAAAATCTTTCAAAAAGGTCTTTCCTGTTCTTTTAGCCTTTACTAAAATTGGATAAAATAAAAGTCGGTGGCGACTCTTGCTATCCGCACATTTCAAATAAAAGCCAGTTCACCGTATTACAGGATGATTCAAGCATGGATTTTGCTTGTTTTTTAACAAGGAATACGATGGTGATCTTAGAATTCATTTATTTTAAGTGTATTTCTAGAATTCTGGTATGAACACGAATAATCCTAATTCTTAAAAATGAAATTAAATGATTATCATGATGAATAAATGAATGCTTATAGAGGGCTTTTGATCCTCTCATGATGCTAAACAAAATAGAATTGAGCTTTGTTAAAATAGGTACAAGAATAAGAGAGTTAGAGTTTGAGAACCTACCTCTAAAACTGATATCGAGGGTCGTAATGGAGATCTCCTAGCAATGTTCTAATGATTGGGATAGCTTCCTGGGACCTCAAGGATGCTAAAGGAATGTTTATTTCACCTTGAATCACTCTGAGTTATGTTGCTCGATTCCTCTTGAAAGAGCTTGAAGTGAGAATGGAGGATGATGATCCAGCAGCTACAGAAGTGTTACAGGCATCTGAAGAGCTTCCTTAGACCTCAAGGAAGATGTTGATGCACTCCAATTGACTTGACACCCTCTGAATCTCTATGCACAACTCCACTTGCTTAAGCTCCAAGTTGAAAGTGGATATGGTTATCTAGCTCTTACAAAGTTCAAAGGAGGACTTGGATCACTTCTATATAGCACATATGAAGTGTTAGAATGTTCACTTTCAAGGGAGAGGCTCTACTTTGAAGAATTCACTTCTTCTTGTCAAGAGTTCTTTTGAAATTCATGAACAAAGAGAGAATTGGATAAAGCAAGAAAGAAAGTTTCTTTAGTGTCAATTTGAATGAGGGTGAGATCTCTTAATATAGGCAAATGGACTGAAGTATCAAGAGGATGAGGTATGCATAGTGAGGTCATATTTTTGAAAATTAAGCATGAAGAAATATAAGATATATCTCATAATGTAATAATGATTTTTTTGAGTCTTCTTGATCCAACCCTAGCCCTTGATTCCATCTGATATTATAGCTTATTTATGATGTGTAGGGGCAACCAATTTGGTTTTGAGAAGATTCCTTGATGATTCACCAATTTGCCATAAATTCCAATTTGTAATCATTACATAATCACATGGTTTTGAAAAATTCTTGTACTTGGCAAAAATGATGCAATGATTCATTTAATTCCATTTTATCTCTTATGATATTTCATTAATTATGATGCACCAAATTGTAGAGGCAATTGCACAAAATTGGCAAAATGCAGGGTTGGTCATGCCTTGGACGTGTGTAACATCTTGCTCAATTTGAATTAAGAGGTGATATAAGACTTTTTGGAAAGCTTAGATGATGTACTTCAATTCACTTGTTTGGTGTTTCCTCAAAATCATTTGGAAACTTGGTGAAAATTGGCCATAAAGTTGAGAAAAAATTAGGGTTAAACACTTGAGTGTTTTTGGAAGGAACTTCATGAACCCATATCTCTCAAATGGTTTATCTTTTGAGATATGTGACAAATTTGTTCATTGGATCAAAATCTACCACTATCATGAAGTTATGACAAAAACACTTAAAAACACTTAGAAAAATTCTAAGTCTTTAAATTTTCCAACTTTGACTTTTATTAACTTTTTGATTCTTGATTGATTTTCTTGAATTTCTTTGATCAAATGACATCAATAATCACATGTTGATGATTTTGATCCTTAAAATGAGTGTGCTCGAATCTGAGTTACATACATCTGAAAATGGAGTTCTAATTCGTGTATGGAGGTGTTTCAGAATGGCTCTCTTGATTTGAATAGCTCCAATGACCTCCAAGGAAGCTTTCTGGGAAATTAGAATGGACTGATCACCTCTCCTTCCTCTAGCTCGATTTAACCTACAATCAAGAAAAGTTATGGCTGGAACTATGGATTTCCAGTAGGGGTGTTCGCGGTGCGGTTTGGTTCGGTTTTGAGCATAAAAGTCATCCTAACCGCGAGAGAAAAATGCACGCGGTTCGGTTTGGTTCGGTTAATTTTTAAAAAGTCATCCAAACCAAACCAATGCGGTTAGGATCGGTTCGGTGAGCTGCGGTTTACACTATAAAATAAAAATATACTGAAATTAAAAAAAAATATATTCATTCTTCCATACATATATTACATATATTACAGTACCATAAAAAAGAAGTTTTTCATACTAATTACACCAAAATAATTCATTCTTCCATACATGTATTTTACACCAATATTACTACCATATAAGTGTATCATGTATTTTACAGTACCATACCATGTATTTTACATATACTACATACTAAATTACTAATATAACTTCAGTTTTTCATACTACATACTATATACAATTTTTCATACTAATAAACTACATACTACATATACAAGTATCAGATAACTTCAGTTCTAAATATTAATACAACATTAGAACTTTAGGACTAAATATTATCAGTACTACATATACACCAAATGCTTCTCTAGAATGAGTGAGAGAGAAATCAGAGAATGAAGTTGAAATGTTGAATAAAAAGAAAGAACGAAAGAATAGTGAGTCACGTGACATGAGTGTACAATATTGCAATTGGATTGGAAATATAATAAATTAATTATAGAAATTCAAAAGTTTAGTTAAATATGCGGTTTAGTTTGGTTTGGTTCGGTTTTGTGAAATGAAAACCGCAAACCGAACCGAACCGTGCGGTTCAGCCTAAAAATCATCCAAAACCATCCAAACCAAACGCGGTTTTTGCGGTTTTCGATTTGGATTGGTTCGGTTTGCGATTTTCCTTTTGGATTGTTTCGGATACGATCACCCCTAATTTCCAATGTTACAGATCTTAAACATGTGTTTGGGTAGCTTCTATATGTGATATAGAAGGTATATAACACAAAAAGCATGAAAATGCACGAGCCAATTTGATTATAACAACTTTGGTTCAAAGAGGTTCTTTAATGGAGGTTTGAAGAGTGATTTGTGGTTTCAGGCCTTTGGTGAGTGTTTAGAGGTTATGGATAGCTTCCATATGATAAATAGAAGCTGTTGGAAAGGCTAACTTGGTTGGTTTGTGTTTGGTTTGGATTTTGGCAAGTTAAGACCTTGGTGGAGCTTTAATGGTGGTGAAAATGATATTTTTGGTTAGGGATCTTTTGAGAGGTTGTGGAAGTTATAGACAGCTTCTAAATGGTATTTGAAAGTTGTCAAAAGCTTTGGTTGACACGCAGAACTTGCAGAACTCAAAATCACTAGAAAAATGAAAAGATTGGAAAAATGAAAATTCAAATGATAGGTAACTTGGGTTAATCTGGTATGTTGATGCAAGAGGCAAAGGCCTCTATTTATAGGCAGAAATTAGGGTTTGTGGAGGGAAAAATCTCAGAGTATTAAGTTCACATGTGATACTTGTACCTCTTTACTTGTTTGTGAAGCAAATGAGAAAGTTATGGTTTAAATGGTGAAGTACAAGGATCAAGCATGCTTGTGAGACTTTATTTTGCACATTAGGAGCTTGCTTGTTGTGTTTGCAACATCTTCTAAATGGTATTTGGAAGAAGTTTGGATGACTCCTTTGGTTAGAACTTGAAAGATTTGCAATTTGGCATTCTAACCTCTTTGGAAACTTAAGAACTTGGTAAAATAATGGAAGAAGTGAGAAAACAAGTTCTTGGACAAGTTTTGGAGTGTCTTGCAAATGAAGTGAGGCCTCTCTATTTATAGACAAAGAGTTATGCATTGGAGGGCAAGCTTCTATATGTGATATAGAAGGTATATAACACAAAAAGCATGAAAATGCACGAGCCAATTTGATTATAACAACTTTGGTTCAAAGAGGTTCTTTAATGGAGGTTTGAAGAGTGATTTGTGGTTTCAGGCCTTTGGTGAGTGTTTAGAGGTTATGGATAGCTTCCATATGATAAATAGAAGCTGTTGGAAAGGCTAACTTGGTTGGTTTGTGTTTGGTTTGGATTTTGGCAAGTTAAGACCTTGGTGGAGCTTTAATGGTGGTGAAAATGATATTTTTGGTTAGGGATCTTTTGAGAGGTTGTGGAAGTTATAGACAGCTTCTAAATGGTATTTGAAAGTTGTCAAAAGCTTTGGTTGACACGCAGAACTTGCAGAACTCAAAATCACTAGAAAAATGAAAAGATTGGAAAAATGAAAATTCAAATGATAGGTAACTTGGGTTAATCTGGTATGTTGATGCAAGAGGCAAAGGCCTCTATTTATAGGCAGAAATTAGGGTTTGTGGAGGGAAAAATCTCAGAGTATTAAGTTCACATGTGATACTTGTACCTCTTTACTTGTTTGTGAAGCAAATGAGAAAGTTATGGTTTAAATGGTGAAGTACAAGGATCAAGCATGCTTGTGAGACTTTATTTTGCACATTAGGAGCTTGCTTGTTGTGTTTGCAATGCTTTTGGTACAGAGGAGACATGGGGGAGGCTCAAGGAGAGCGAACTTTGCAAAGCAATTCTTTTCTAGAATGGAAGTGTGACCTTTATGCAATTAATGGAATGATCACTTGGATAATGGCTTAAGCACTTGGATCATAACCCTAAAGAGTGTGTAATATTCTGATTTTGGCCTCTTAAACAAGTTACAGGGGCTGTACTTTGAAGATTCTTGCAGATTTGAACAAAATTCTAACTTGTTCTTCATGTTCATCTTCATTTTCCAAGTGTTCATGGCTTCTTCACAAAATAATATCTCTTAGCTCAAGCCATGTATTTTCATGCTATTGATCTCTTTGTAAAGCCCTTTCTACATAATTCTATCCACTTGTTAAAATATTTCTCAAACTCCTTTAGGATCATGGAGAAAAATAGCCATAAAGTTAGGAAAAATCCAAGTGAAAACACTTAAAAAATATCTAAGTTTTTTGGAACATAATCTTCAAATTTTCAAATCTCTCAAAACAATCATTTTTTGAAGAAATGTTCATTGTGATGATTTGTTTGTTTGATCAAGATCTAAAACTTTTATGTTTGGAGATTTTTGAGTTTGTAGGCAAAATTTGGAGTTCCCAAAATTAGGTCAAAATTCACTTAGAATCCTAATTTTGACTTTTGTTGACTTTTTGATTCTTGATTAATTTTCTTGATATCCTTTGGACAAATGTCTTCAATAAACATGGGGTTTAAGGGTTCAACGTCACAAGCATGGTGCCCAAGGTCTACCCATCCCAAGGGTGTGTACTATGGTTATTTTGTACCTGTAAATCAAGGTTCTAAAAAGTTTCCGTACCCAAGCAACTCAACTTGGGGATTATAAATTTTGAAACTACATGCTCATTTGAATAATATCCCAAGAGAACTTCATCCGAGTGTAGTATCGTGTAATAACTATTTTGGAACTAAATCCAAACACAGTTTCCAGACTACGTCATAATGGCCAAAATTGGTTAAGGTGTTTCTAGGTCCCCAGCTTCTACAATCTAGTTAAATGCAACGATGTATTCCACACTACATGGTCAACAAAGTTACATCCAAAGAGGCCTCCAGTGAGCGATGGATCTCAAATTGACTTCTTAGGGACTACTCCCGCGAGATCAAAATGACTATACCATCTTCTATCATAAGTTGCACTCTAATCCGGATTAGGATTTATCTCACCACAAGGGGAATCAAGCCCTTTCCCAATACAAACCACAAAAACTAACAAGTATACACATATGAAAAATAAAAAACAAATGTATGTACAAAATAAAACAATAATATAAACAAAGATAGGGTCAACCCTTCCAAAGATAAACCAATAATTTGATCAGTGTCCCCAGCAGAGTTGCCACTTTTCTGGCAATGAAATCGGTGAGACTAAAGCCATGGAAAAGACTTAGCTCATTTATTTTAAACAAAGTCACCACCATGCTTTATTGTTTCCAAAAGGAATAGGAGAAATAACGAATAAATCCCACAGAAGTTTTTTAAATCAAAATTAATAAACTTATCAGAGATTTAGGTAAGGGGGCTTGTTATATAAGGGGAAGGTTTTAAGCACCCCTCATATCCATGGTACTCCATGGGAACCTCTTTGAAAATGTTATGGTTTTTGCGTACATGTATTTTGAAAATCATAGGTGAACTAATTTAAAATATAGGGTGGGGATGGGAAAATAAGTTTTTGAAAATGAGCTCGATAAGACATCGCATCTTAGGCCTACATACCCCTTTTAACAAAAGGGAAGTCAGAGCTTTTATAGTTCCTCTTAAAAAGGAAAAAGGGCCAAAGTGGCCAAAATCTTTTTGGATGTGAGCTTTAAAATACTCACAGGTTTTTTTAAAAGAGGGTTAAGCTTTAAAATGCTTAACATGTTTAAAAGGCTTAAGCTTTAACAATACTTAACAATATTAAAATAAAAAGAGATCAAGCTTTGACAATACAAGGTCAATGGGTTAGGAGAAGATTCACCGGGAATAATTCTTCTCTTAACACCAAGGTTTTAAAATAAAGAGACATAGATTTAACAATACAAAGGTCAATGGACTAACAGTAGTTTCACCGGGAATAGTTCTCTTCTTTGTATCAAGGTTTAAAAAACAAAAGGGTTTGGTTGAGCTTTAATAATACAAAACCATAAGACAAATGAAAAGATTTAACAATATTTTAACACAAAAATAAAAGAGATTGGAATAGAGTTTGAGTACCTTGAAAATTTTAGTCAATATCATTCTCATTCCTTTGGATTTTCAAAAAACAACTTAATTAAACAATCAATGAATACCTCAAGTGTGTGTGTGTGTGATAACATGTGTCACAATAGGACAAACAAGTAAGTATGATAATCATCAATCATAATGAAAAAGGATATTTGTACATTTGTATGGATTCATATATGAATGAATGATGGATGATGAATGTTTAACTTATGCACAATGGTTAGATAACAAAGTATGATAATAACAAGTAAAAAACACATGGATAGAAAATCAACAAGTATATGCACAAAAGATAATGGTTAAGATAAACATATAAGTACAAAAGCATGGATTAAAATCAATAAGTATGTACAAGGTAACGCGTTCATGGATAACAAAGATCAACATGTTTTTGGATTAGTGTTTTAAACCTAGGGTTTTGAAATTAGGGTTTGAAATTAGGGTTTTGAAGTAAACACCTAAACCTAATTAATTTTAATGATTAAATACCAAATTCTTTAAGAGAATTGGTCTAAGGGCACAGGAAAGAGTCAAAGACATCTTATACTATCAGTAAACAAATATTTACAAGGACATGCAAGGTTCATTTAAATAAATAATCAAAGATAAAATGATTTTTAGTTGATTTTTAACATAAAAGGACATCTTTTTTGATTAATTTTTAAGTGGTAAATATTAAATATTTTGGGATTTTTTAATCATGATAATAAAATAGACAAGATAAATAAATCACTCAAGAAAAAACAAGTTAAAAAGACCTTTTTTTCTATTTTTTTATGGATTTTCAAAGTTAAATAGAAAATAGTCAAAAAAATGATAAATAATAAATAAAGTTTTGTTGGCCATGGGGCTTGAACCCACCCCCACTAGCTTCATAGCACAAAACATTAACCATTCAACCCGCGCGCGTGTGGCTACTAAGGTTTGATCACAGTTCAATACATTGTAAAACAAGTGCCATGTATGTGAAAAATAATAAAAAGGCAAAAGGTCTGGGGCGAGGGGGATTCGAACCCCAGACCATGGGCATGAGAGAACTAAGTGTGCGCTGATAACCAAGTGTGTTGTAACGATGTAGTCGTTACTAAAACAACTTCAATTCATTATATTATAGACTCAGTTTTAAAATCTCAAAACTTTCCACCAAGATTTCATCTTCGTGAAGACAAACAACACAACCATGGCCAAATTTCAAAATTTGTCAAATCTTAATCAAATTAAACAAACTAAAATGCCAAAATGATCAGTATAGAACCACGAATCTAACCATGTAATCAACAATAATTTAAACTTAATCAAACTCATAAATTTCTCAGAAATACATATGAACCCTAAATATTCAATTTCAAAGTAAATGCTCAAATCAAACAATCAGGCCCTAAAAGCTTAAGGCTTTTGTTCCCTACATGATTCTAAGCAGAATGGTATCAAAAAACACAACAAACAATGCTTATATGAGTGTGCTCGAATATGAGTTACATACCTCTGAAAATGAAGTTCCAATTCGTGTCTGGAGGTGTTTCAAATGGGCTCTCTTGATTTGAATAGCTCCAATGACCTCCAAGGAAGCTTTCTGGGCAGTTAGAATGAACTGATCACCCCTCCTTCCTCTAGCCCGATTTCACCTACAATTAAGAAAAGTTTTGGCTGGAACTATGGATTCCCAGTCTTACAGATCTGAAACAGGTGTTTGGATAGCTTCTATATGTGATATAGAAGGTATCTAACACAAAAGCCTGAAAATGCACAAGCCAATTTGAAAATAAAAACTTTGGTTCAAAGAGGTTCTTTAATGGAGGTTTGAAGAGTGATTTTTGGTTTCAGGACTTTGGTGAGTGTTTAGAGGTTATGGATAGCTTCCATATGATAAATAGAAGCTATTGGGAAGGCTAACTTGATAGGTTTGTGTTTGGTTTTGATTTTGGCAAGTTAAGACCTTGGTGGAGCTTTAATGGTGGTGAAAATGATGATTTTTGGTTAGGGAGTTTTTGAGAGGTTACGGAAGTTATAGACAGCTTATAAATGGTATTTGGAAGTTGTCTAAAATTTTGGTTGACACCCAGAACTTCTGGAACTCAAAATCACTAGAAAAATGCAAAGATTGGAAAAATGAGAATTTTAAGTGATGGGTGAATTGGAGACTTCTGGTGTGTTTGATGCAAGAGGAAGGGGCCTCTATTTATAGGCACAAATTAGGGTTTGTGGAGGGAAAAATCTCAGAGTTTTAAGTTCACATGTGATACTTGTACCTCTTTACTTGTTTGTGAAGCAAATGAGAAATTTATGGTTTCAATGGTGAAGTACAAGGATCAAGCATGCTTGTGAGACTTTATTTTGCACATTAGGAGCTTGCTTGTTGTGTTTGCAATGCTTTTGGTACAGAGGAGACATGGGGGAGGCTCAAGGAGAGCGAACTTTGCAAAGCAATTCTTTTCTAGAATGGAAGTGTGACCTTTATGCAATTAATGGAATGATCACTTGGATAATGGCTTAAGCACTTGAATCATAACCCTAAAGAGTGTGTAATATTCTGATTTTGGCCTCTTAAACAAGTTACAGGGGCTGTACTTTGAAGATTCTTGCAGATTTGAACAAAATTCAAACTTTTTCTTCATGTTCATCTTCATTTTCCAAGTGTTCATGGAGCCTTATTCACAAAATCATATCTCTTAGCTCAAGCCATGGATTTTCATGATATTGATCTCTTTGGAAAGCCCTTGCCACATACTTCAATCCAGTTTTTAAAAATTTTCTCAAACTCCTTTGGGATCATGGAGAAAAATTCTCTCAAAATAATCATTTTTTGAAGAAATGTTCTTTGTGATGAGTTGTTTGTTTGATCAAGATCTACAACTTTTATTTTTGGAGATTTTTGATTTGTAGGCAAAATTTGGAGTTTCCAAAATATGGTCAAAATTCACTTAAAACCCTAATTTTGACTTTTGTTGACTTTTTGATTCTTGATGAGTTTTCTTGATTTTATTTGGCCAAATGTCTTCAATAATCATATAATGATGATTTAAATCCTTAAAAGTTCATAGTTGATCATTTTCCTCAAAAGTCAATGGTTGACCCATACAATTGACTTTTTCCAAATGAACTGCAATTTTGTGATTTCCAAATGAATCAAGGTCTTCTCTTAAAATGAATGATATCAATGGACTATAATGTTGATTTGGATGCCTTTGAATCATGGTTTGAGTCTTGGAGCCATGTCCCGATTAAAAGTCAACCCTCTAGTGTAATTAGGTCAAAACCCTAATTTGGGGCCTCAAGTGATCTTAAGAGTTGTTGATCTTGAATTGGGTTATCTTTGGTATTAGATGTTGATGAGAAAACCTTTTGAACATAGGAGAGTGTTTGAAATTCCTTGTGAGCCTCCAAACTCTAATTTGCTCAGTCTCCTCTTTGATCAATCTCTTGTCTTAGGACACAAGCAACAAACAACAATTTTTGTATTTTTTTTGGGTTAACAAATGATATATGCATAATGATAATGAGGATGATTGTACTGTTTGGGATATCGTGGGATCTCAGTGGTTAAAAATTGGGGTGCAACACCTAGCCCTTGATTCCATCTGATATTATAGCTCCTTTCTGATGTGTAGGGGCAACCAATTTGGTTTTGAGAAGATTCCTTGATGATTCACCAATTTGCCATAAATTTAATTTTGTAATCATTACATAATCTCATGGTTTTGAAAAATTCTTATACTTGGAAAAAATTATGCAATGATTCATTTGCAATTGCACCAAAATGGCAAAATGCAATGTTGGTCATGCCTTGAAATCCAACTTCAAATGCCTTACTTTGAACATGTGTAACTTCTTGCTCAATTTGAATTAAGAAGTGATCTAAGAGTTTCTGGAAAGCTTATATGATGTACTTCATTTAACTCGTTTGGTGTTTCCTCAAAATCATTTGGGAACTTAGTGAAAATTGGCCATAAAGTTGAGGAAAAAAATTAGGGTTAAACACTTAAGTGTTTTTGGAAGGAACTTCATGGACCCATATCTCTCAAGTGGTTATCTTTTAAGAAAATTTTATATGTGACAAATTTGTTCATTGGATCAAGATCTACATCTTTCATTTTGGAAGTTTTATTCAGTTTGTACTTGAAAATTGAAGTTATTTGCCCATGAAGTTATGACAAAAACACTTAAAAACACTTAGAAAAATTCTAAGTCTTTGAATTTTCCAACTTTGACTTTTGTTGAATTTTTTATTCTTGATTGATTTTCTTTAATTTATTTGATCAAATGACTTCAATAATCATATGTTGATGATTTTGATCCTAAAAAATCCATAGTTAACCAAAATTCCAAAAATCAAAGGTGATCTCCAATAGTTTACTTTTCCAAATGAATTGTTTTCTGGGAGATTTCAAACGAATCAAGCTCTCTTATTTAAATGAATGATGTGAGTGGATTATATTGAAGCACTAGAGGTCCTTGAGTCGTGATTTGAGCCATGGGATCTTGTCCTAGTCAAAAGTTAACTCTCTAGGTAAATTAGGTCAAAAATCCTAATTGTGGACTAGATGAAATAGGGAGTTGTTGAACTTGAATTGATGTAGGAATAATTTAAAGATTTTTGGGCTATTTGAATCATGTCTTGAAGCTTTGTGATTCTTCCCAAATGAAAGCTCAGATTTCAGTCCCTAATAGGCTTAAAACCCTAATTTGGTGCCTTTGATGGATCTGAGGCTTGATGCCTTGCAATTTGGGATCAAGAGGCATTTTGAGTCCTATGATTTTTTTTAGGACCAATTTCAAACATTGATTGATCCTTTTCCTGAATTCTCCTGACTTGAAACCCTAATTTGAGTACTTGGAGAACAAGTGACTGCTCTGGGTATCTACTTTGAGTTGATGGAGTAGTTGAGATGTGACATCCCAGGGGGGGGGGGTCAAAAACTAGGGTATGACAACTTGCCATAATCCATAACTTTTTCCTAGATTGCCTTTGTAGGTTTTCAATCTATTTGGATGATTTTTTTTATGTCTTTAACTTTTTCCTAGACCGCTCTTTGAGGTTTTTCAGTCCATCGAGACGTTCATTTTTGCCTAAGTCGCCCTTTCGAGTTTTCACCTTAGTGAGCTTTTATTTTCTTTTCTATAGGAAAAGTATTTCTTTACCATATCGGCATTCAGAGGACGTGGAAATTCCTCACCATCCATAGTCACAAGAGTCAAAGCACCTCCTGAGAAAGTTCTCTTAACAACATATGGGCCCTCATAAATGGGAGTCCATTTGCCCCTGAGATCTGGCTAAAAAGATAATATCTTCTTGAGCAGGAGATCACCTTCTCTAAATCTTCGAGGTCTAACCTTCTTGTCAAACGCTCTCTTCATCCTTTCTTGGTATAGCTGACCATGACACAAAACAGTCATTCTCTTTTCTTCAATAAGATTCAGCTGATTGTATCTGGTTTGACACCATTCAGCTTCTGATGATTTGGCCTCCATTAAAATCCTCATGGATGGCATCTCAACCTCTATTGGGAGTGCAACTTCCATGCCGTATACCAATGAGAAAGGAGTTTCCCCAGTTTAAGTGTGAACTGAAGTACAGTACCCATGCAGAACAAGTGGGAAAATTTCATGCTAGTCCTTGTAAGTTACAACCATTTTCAAGACGATCTTCTTAACTCTCTTGTTAGCTGCCTCTACTGCACCATTCATCTTTGGTCGATAGGGAGAAGAGTTATGATGCTCAATCTCGAAGACATCACACAACTCTTTCATCATTTTATTATTCAAAGTGGAACCATTATTAATAATGATTCTGTTGGGTACCCCATAGCGATAGATAAGATTGTTCTTGATAAATCTCACTACTACTTGCCGAGTAACATTGGCATAGGAAGCGACTTCAACCCATTTGGTGAAGTAATCAATGGCGACCAGGATGAAATAATGTCCATCTGAAGCCTTTGGTTCAATCATTCCAATCAAGTGAATTCCCCACATAAAGAAAGGCCATGGAGAAGAGATAAAATTGAGAAGCGTTGGAGGCACATGGATCTTATCAGCATAGGTTTGGAACTTGTGGCACTTCTTCACATACTTGTAGTAGTCAGATTCCATTGTCATCCAATAGTAACTCGCTATTAGCATCTTTCTAATCAATGCATGTTTATATGAGTGCCAAAAGATCCTTCATGAACTTCTTGCATTAATAGGTTTGCTTCGTGTCTATCCACGCATCTGAGCAACACCATGTCAAAGTTCCTCTTGTACAAAACACCCCCATTTAGGAAGAAATTACCAGACAATCTCCTCAAAGTTCTTCTTTCTTTGTTAGATGCCCCAGGTGTTTACTCTTGTCTTTGGAGAAAAATTAAAATCACGGATTGTCTTCTATGACTTCTTCAATAGCAAATATATGAGCCAACTGTCCAGACGCATGATTGTAATCTGAGGTGCTTCATTGGGAAACTTCACTTGATACATGGAAGCCAATGTAGCAAGTGCATCTGCCATTTGATTTTACTCATGAGGTATGTGATGGAATTCAATTTTGTTAAAGAAGTTTAATAATCTTTGGGCATAATCATTGTAAGGAATTAGACCAGGATGACGAGTTTCCCATTCTCCTTTGATCTAATTAACAACTAGAGCAAAATCTCCATACACATCCAGATCTTGATTCTCATATCAACTGTAATTGCAAGCTTCTCAATCATACTTGGTTTTGATGAAGACAATGTGGATACCAACTTTCATAAAGGAAGTGCAAAAAGAATATGAAGTCTTAAGCAAATTCACACCATTTCAAGTATTGAAGAATTGTGAAGATTTAAATCAAGGTAAAGCGTCAATGGTATAAATAGTTCTCACATTGATATATAAATGTTCACAAATATATTCTACATGCATTTCATAGCATACTATAAAAGTTTCATACCTTAGTAAACATTTGAAACCTTTTTCAAAATCAAAATTCTAAGGAAAGGTTCCAGGAACCGGTTCCTCCCTAGCTGGGAACCGGGTTCCAGCTTTCAGCAAAACTATGGCTCTGGTTTTTACTACTAGGAACCGGGTTGTACCCCTCTGGGAACCGGTTCCCATGTGTTAAAATTCAAATTTCTGCTGTAACGTTCATTAGGAACCGGGTTGTCCCAGGCAGGAACTGGTTCCTACTGAACCAGTGGGTCTTTTTCTTGCATATTTGAACCCAAACGAAATTGTATTCTTTTAACATAACCATTGCATTGTTTCATGATTATATAACCTTTCCAAAGGGTGTTTAACACACTATATATTCTTCAACTTTCATATTCATAAATCACCTTCTTCATTAACAATTCATAAGCATTAAAATTCTTCATCTTTCAAAATCTTCAAGTGTTCATATAAACCAGAATATTTGGTGAAACTTATCATACACATTTTCATTGAGAAATCTTTACAAGTTTCATACATTCATTTGTGAACACTTATATACTTATTGAGAATTGTTTTACTTGAAGAAGAAGATCAATCTAAGATTGATATTGCTCTCCATATTTCATCATAAACTCTTGTATAAATTCAAAAGATTATTTCTCCTTACTATCCAGGATTGTTGGAAGTAAGTGTTGCGTTTGAAGAGGATTGTTCTTCATTCACATTAGTGTTGCTTGATCTTAAAGGTGTTAAGAACCTTTGATCACCCTATAGGTTAGATAGTAAGCATAGGCTTGTACACTAATTCTAACTACAGTGAAATCTCTTTCGTGTTTGAAAGGGGACTGCAGTACTCTCGGATTATGAGGGGAACCAGTATATATCCTTGCGTTCTTTACCTTTCCGCATTTTATCGCTTTCATCACTATTACCAAGAAAAGAAAAGAACCATTCAAAAACCTTCAAACACTTAACCAAAAATTAGTAGAAGTATTCTCATAAAACCGATTATTTTTGAAAACCTAATTCACCCCCCCCTCTTAGGCATATCTGATACTTACATTTGGCATCAGAGTAAGTTATAGGTAACTTGTTCCTAAAGATCCAGAATGGCTTCCGCAAATCCAGTTTTCAAAGATGGTGGTAGTAACAACATGCCTCCATTGTTCTGTGGTGAATACGTTGACTTTTGGAAAATCCGAATGAAGGCTCATTTAGAAGCACAAGGAGAAGAAGTATGGGAGGTTGTCCTAGAAGGTCCTCATGTTCCTGTAACTGTCGCCGATGGTGTTGGATCAAATAAACCTAAATTGTCATGGGATGATAACGATAGAAAGAAGGTTCTTGCTGACAAGAAGGCAATCAATCTTCTTCAAAGTGCTCTTAGTATGGATGAATTTTTCCGAGTATCGGCATGTACATCGGCAAAGGAGATATGGGATACTCTTGTAGAAACTCATGAAGGTACCACTGAAGTTAAAAGATCAAGATTGAATACTTTACGTCAAGAGTACGAACTGTTTAGAATGAAGCCCGGAGAAACTATTCTTGATTTGCAAAAACGATTCGTACATTTGACAAATCACTTGAAGGCACTTGGTAAGACCCTCACTACCGAAGAACTTAATCTTAAAGTGCTCAGATATTTAACAAGGGAGTGGCAACCAAAAGTGATGGCGATATCCGAAAAGAAAAATCTGTCAAAATTGACTTTCGCAACATTATTTGGAAAGCTTCAAGAATATGAGACAAAACTTGGAAGATTGGAAAAGCATGAGAACTTAGAGAAGAAATCCAAAGGCATTGCATTAAAGGTAGATTCAAAAGAAAGCCAAATAAATGATGCATCGGATGAAGATGAAAACTTCTTGCTTCTTGTAAAAAGGTTAGGCAAATTTTTTGGTCATAAAAATAATATTGATAATGCTAACTATGTCAAAAGAAAGAAATTCTTAAAGCATAAGGATAAAGAAGCATCCACTTCAACACAAGAAGTTACATGCTATGAATGTGGGAAACAAGGACACGTAAAGCCAGAATGTCCAAAACTTTCTAAGAAATATGGATTCAAAGGCAAAAAGGAGTTCAAAAATAAAAAGGCCTATATAGCGTGGGAAGATAATGAAGTAAGTTCCTCATCAGACTCCGATAGTGATGAAAGTGCAAATCTAGCACTAATGGCATCACACATCTCAGATGATGAAGAAGGCGAGGTTAGTTATGATGATTCTCTTTTTGATAATGGTGCACAAGGTGCAATAGATGAATTATTAAAAGAGTGCAAAATTCTTTATAAAACTATTTAATCTCAAAAGAAAATAATATCATCTTTAGAAGAAAAGTTTAAAATAATTGAAGAAGAACATAAAGATGAAAAAGAAAAAAATATTAGTTTTCAAAAAGATAATGTTGCATGCAAGAATTGTGAATCACTTTCCTTCCAAGTTTTTCAATTAAAACGTGTTTTAGAAAGATATGAAAAGGGACAAATTGGATTGGAAAATTTTATTAGCACACAAAGATACTCCAATGATAAAAGTGGACTTGGCTTTTCAAAATTTGATCAACCAAGTTCCAACAAGACTATCTTTGTCAAGGCTAGTAACCAACCAATTCAAGAGAAAGTGAACAAGTCTAAAGTAATGCAACATTATCATAAAAGGAAGAAATTTGTTAAGAAGAAATCTTATCCTCCTAGATATAGAAGTAACATTGAACCTACTTGTTTTTATTGTGGTATTATTGGTCACACACCCAATTCTTGTTATGTAAGAAACTTTAGTGTACCAAGTGGGCATTATGTGTGGGTTAAGAAAGGAACTAACTATGATGGACCCAAAGCCACTTGGGTACCTGACAAAACTTAATTTGTTTTGTAGGCTTTCTTGAAGACCACTTCAAACCTATGGTATCTAGATAGTGGTTGTTCAAAGCATATGACGGGAGACTTAAACCAATTTTCATATCTAAGGCTAAAGGCCAAGGGTTTTGTCACTTATGGAGATAACAATAAGGGAAGGATCCTTGGCAAAGGCAAAGTTGGTGCACCACCTTTCACATACATTGAAGATGTTCTTTATGTTGAAGGACTAAAGCATAATCTTCTTAGCATTAGCCAACTTTGTGACAAAGGCTTCAAGATCAAATTTACTAAAGAGGAATGCTTGATCATTGATGAAGTCACCAATGAGGTTAAACTCAAAGGTACAAGAATTAATAACATTTTTATGATTTCTTTAAATGATTTATCTTTGAAAGTAAAATGTCTTTTGGTAAACAATAATAATGAATCATGGTTATGGCATAAAAGAGCATCCCATATTCATATGGATCATTTAAATAAGTTAAGCAAACATGATATTGTTATTGGCTTACCTAAGATAAAGTTTGTCAAAGATAAATTATGTGATGCGTGTCAAAAGGGAAAACAAACCAAATCATCTTTCAAACCAAAGAATGTGGTGTCTACAACAAGACCACTACAATTGTTGCACGTGGATTTATTTGGTCTATCAAGGACAAGAAGCTTCGAAGGTAATGTATACGCTTTAGTTATTGTTGATGATTTTTCTAGATATTCTTGGACTTTGTTTCTTGTGCAGAAAAGTGATGCTTTTAAAGCCTTTAAGAAGTATGCAAAACAAATCCAAAATGAAAAATCACTAAAGATTGTATCCATAAGAAGTGATCATGGTGGAGAATTTCAAAATGCATCATTTGAAGAATTTTGTGAAGAACATGGTATCTCTCATAATTTTTCAGCACCAAGAACTCCACAACAAAATGGAGTAGTTGAAAGGAAAAATAGGTTTCTAGTGGAACTTGCAAGAACAATGCTTTGTGATGCAAATCTTCCTAAATACTTTTGGGCGGATGCGGTTAGTACTGTTAGTTATTATTATTATTATTATAATATTTTATTGTATCTTTGTAAGGGTAGTTTAGTATTATCTAGCTTTTAGTATTTATACTCTTGTGTAACCCTTACTCTTCAGTTTTGCTCATTCTATTGTAACCCTAAATGATAAGGTCCTTCTTATTCTCTATGTTTGTATATTTTTATTATTGTTAACATGGTATCAAAGAGCTCGGTTTGATTTCAGATCTGCAGTAAAGGGGCCACATATATTTTACGGTGTTGATTAATTGAAGTGTTGACGGTACTGTTTAGAATTGATCTTACAATTGTGGGTTTACGGTGTTGATTATGCTAATGGTACTGTTTGGAATAATTTTACGATGGTTGGCTTTCCGGTGTTGGGCCAATTTAACTAAGTGATTTGGTAATGTTTCTTTGCTTTCTCATACTGTTCCTTTGCAATATGCTTGACGTCATGAAATATCCATGTTGTTTCTTTAGTTATGGCATAAAGGCATGATTGAATAAAAAAAAAAGAAATTGATAATTTGGAGAAGATCATCCTTGGATATATTGACGTGGCAGTGTTTTTTAAGACCAATTTTAGTTGATAATTTTTTTTATTGTGGTGTTTTTGGTTATTTCATAATTATTTACAATGAGTAATGATAAAGATGATTCTCTTCAGTCTGTCAGTGTCCAACTCAATGGAGAAAATTATTCTTATTGGAGTTACGTAATGAAAAATTTTTTGAAAGGAAAAAGAATGTGGAGGTATGTTGATGGAACCTCCGTTAAACCTACAGATAAAAAGGATGAAGCAAAATATGCAAAAGAGTTGGAAACATGGGATGTTAGTAATTCTAAGATCCTTACTTGGATCAATAATTTTGTTTCTCAGTCAATAGGTGTGCAACTGGCAAAGTATGATACTGCTAAGGAGGTTTGGGACCATTTGAAACGTTTGTATGCTCAATCTAATTTTGCAAAACGGTACCAGCTGGAGAGTGACATTAGAGCTCTGAAACAGAATAATATGACTATTCAGGAATTTTATTCTGCTATGAATAATTTGTGGGATCAATTGGCTCTTATGGAATCAACAGAATTGAAAGTTGTCAAAGCGTACACTGATCAAAGAGAAGAGCAACGTTTGGTTCAATTTTTGATGGCGCTTAGGGATGATTTTGAGGGACTACGTGGGGGTATTTTGCATCGTAACCCTCTTCCTAATGTAGATTCAGTTTTTAATGAATTGTTGGCAGAAGAAATTAGACTCAAGTCCCACTCCAGTTTGATTCCAAATAAAGGAGTTCTCCCTACTCCTCCGTCTGTTTTTGCTGCTCCAGTTCACAAGGGAAAATCTCAAGGTAGGGTTGGTTTAGGTAGTGATGAATGTGCTTTTTGTAAGGAGAAAGGTCATTGGAAAGCACAATGCCCCAGATTGTTGAAAGGAAATAAGAAAAATTTCAAGAGTTCATCATCCAATGTGGCTGCTGCTGCTCCTACTACCATTAGTTCTAGTTTTGATCATGTATATCCATCTGAGACTACTTCTCAAATATCTGATATTGCAGAGCAGCTCCAAAAGCTTCTTGCTACTCAGTCACGTGCCATGTCTGCTTCCTCTAATAAAGGTTTGAACTCTTCTTGTTTGTCAGGTATATCTTCTCCCATATGGATACTTGACTCTGGAGCATCGCATCATATGTCATATGATGCAAAATCATTTGTGTCCTTGAATACTACATCATCTATGTCAGTTATGACTACTGATGGCACTAATATGCCATTAGCAGGCATTGGTTCTGTCTCCACACCTAATTTTTCATTTTCTGATGTTTATTATATTCCTAGCCTCACTTTGAGTCTTGCTTCTGTTAGTCAATTGTGTGATTCTGGTTACTCAGTTATGTTTTCTTCCACTTCTTGTTGTGTGCAGGATCTTCATTCCGGGAGGCTGATTGGGACAGGCCGTAGACAAGGGGGACTTTATGTTTTGGATGAGTTGAGAATCTCAGATACTGCAGCCTCAACCTCTACTTCCACAACTGATTTATTATCCTCTTTTCGTTTGAATTCTTCGTCTTCTAGTTTTTATTTATGGCATTACCGTCTTGGACATGTCTCTGCTTCTAGATTAAAGTATTTGGCTTCTACTGGAGCTTTAGGAAAGTTACAAACCAGTGATATCTCAGATTGTTGTGGTTGTAAACTTGCTAAATTTTCAGCTTTACCATTTAGTAAAAGTGTTTCCATTTCATATGCACCGTTTGACTTAATTCACTCTGATGTATGGGGTCCATCACCGCTTGTTACTAAGGGTGGATCTAGATATTATGTTTCATTTATTGATGACTATACTCGTTATTGTTGGGTTTACCTTATGAAAAATCGTTCTGAATTTTTTGACATTTATTGTATGTTTCGTGCTATGGTTAAGACTCAGCATAATGTTGTTATAAAGTGCTTCCGTTGTGATTTAGGTGGTGAATATACCTCTAATAAATTCTCTGAATTGCTTGCTTTTGATGGTACAATTCATCAAACATCTTGTACTGATACACCTCAACAGAATGGAGTTGCTGAAAGGAAACACCGACACATTATTGAGACTGCTCGTTCTCTTTTGTTGTCTGCTTCGGTTCCTAGTGAATTTTGGGGTGAAGCTGTTCTTACTGCTGTTCATGTTATTAATAGAATTCCATCGTCTGTCACATCAGGTTTGTCTCCCTTTGAAAAATTATATAACTCCATCCCTGATTATTCCTCTTTGAAAGTGTTTGGTTCTACTTGTTTTGTTCTTCGCCCACAAGTAGAACGTAGTAAGTTGTCTTCTCGTTCTGCTATATGTGTTTTTCTTGGTTATGGAGATGGCCAAAAGGGTTATCGTTGTTATGATCCTAGTGCAAAGAAATTGTATGTTTCTCGTCATGTTGTTTTCCTTGAACATATTCCTTTTTACTCTCTTTCTTCTGATTCTTATATTACTAGCAGTTCAAAACTTACTCACATCGATCCTTTTGGTCATAATGATAATGTTTCTAGTGATTGTAATTTTGAGAATTGCAGGACTGATACTACTGCTACTCCAGATACTAACTTCCCTCTTGTCCCCACTGCTACCCAAGAACCTCCTGCGATTGTTGATCCTCCAAATCCCCGTTATCCCTCTCGTGATCGTAAGTCTACTCAATTGCCTGATTTTGTCTATTCTACTTACTCTACTTCGTTTGCTTCTTTTCTAACATCTATCCACAGTTTGTCTGAGCCATCTTCCTATAAAAAGGCTATTCTTGACCCTCTTTGGCAGCAGGCTATGACAGAAGAACTTTCTGCTTTGCACAAAACAGATACTTGGGAATTAGTACCTCTTCCATCTGGAAAACGTGCTATTGGGTCTCGTTGGATATATAAGATCAAAACTAAGTCTGATGGGTCAGTTGAGCGCTACAAAGCAAGACTTGTTGCTAAGGGATTCTCTCAACAATATGGTATGGATTATGAAGAAACTTTTGCTCCTGTCGCTAAGATGACTACTATTCGCACTCTAATTGCAGTAGCATCTGTTCGTCAATGGCATATTTCTCAAATGGATGTTAAAAATGCATTTTTAAATGGTGATCTTCAAGAAGAAGTTTATATGGTACCCCCACAAGGTGTTTCTCATAATCAAGGGGAAGTGTGTAAGTTGAAGAAGGCATTATATGGTCTGAAACAAGCTCCACGGGCATGGTTTGAGAAGTTTACCACTGTGATTACATCTATTGGCTTTCACTCTAGTGATCATGATTCTGCTTTGTTTGTCAAGACTACTAATCATGGTCGTATTTTACTCTCACTATATGTTGATGATATGATTATTACAGGTGATGATATGGATGGAATTAATGATTTGAAATTAGAGTTAGCAAAACAGTTTGAGATGAAGGACTTAGGTACTCTGCGCTATTTCTTGGGCATTGAAGTTGCCTACTCTCCTAGAGGATATCTTCTCTCCCAATCCAAGTATATTGCCAACATTCTTGAACAAACTCGTCTTTCTGATACTAGAATAGCAGATAGTCCTCTTGAGTTGAATGTGAAATATGCTCCATCTAATGGTATTCCTCTGCCAGATCCCACCTTATATCGTACTTTGGTTGGCAGCCTGGTGTACCTTACGATTACTAGACCAGACATTGCATATGCTGTTCATGTTGTTAGTCAGTTTGTTGTATCTCCTACTACAGTGCATTGGGCAGCTGTTCTTCGCATATGTCGTTATCTTCGGGGAACCCAGTTTCAAAGCCTTCTCTTTCCCTCATCATCCTCATTGGAACTTCGTGCTTATTCTGATGCAGATTGGGCTGGTGACCCCACAGATCGTAAGTCTACCACGGGGTTTTGTGTCTTTCTTGGAGATTCTCTTATTTCTTGGAAGAGTAAGAAACAAGATATTGTCTCTCGTTCTTCTACAGAAGCTGAGTATCGTGCTATGGCATCCACTACTACAGAAATAGTTTGGTTACGATGGTTACTTTCTGATATGGGCGTCACTCTTTCTGAACCAACTCCTATGTATTGTGATAACAAAAGTGCAACTCAAATTGCCCACAACTCGGTCTTTCATGAACGTACCAAACACATCGAGATTGATTGTCACTTCACTCGTCATCATCTTCAGCATGGGACAATTACTCTACCGTTTGTCTCCTCTGTTTTGCAAATTGCTGATTTGTTTACGAAGACGCATTCCGTTAAACGTTTTCGATTTTTGATTGACAAACTCTCGATGCTCTCTGCTAATACATCTTGAGTTTGAGGGGAGATGTTAGTTATTATTATTATTATTATAATATTTTATTGTATCTTTGTAAGGGTAGTTTAGTCTTATCTAGCTTTTAGTATTTATACTCTTGTGTAACCCTTACTCTTCAGTTTTGCTCATTCTATTGTAACCCTAAATGATAAGGTCCTTCTTATTCTCTATGTTTGTATATTTTTATTATTGTTAACAAGTACGTCATGTTATGTTGGAAATCGAGTAATCATTAGACCTATCTTAAAGAAGACTCCATATGAACTCTTCAAAGGAAGAAAGCCAAACATTGCACACTTTCACATTTCTGGATGCAAGTGCTTTGTTCTCAACAATGACAAAGACAATCTTGGTAAGTTTGATGAGAAATCCGACGAAGGTATATTTCTTGGTTATTCTCTTTCTAGTAAAGCATATAGAATTTATAATAAAAGAACTTTAACTATTTAAGAATCCATGCATGTATCCTTTGATGAGACTAACACCTCTAAGGAGGAAATAGTTGTTTGTGATGATGATGATCCTTTAGATTTACCCCCGGAAGAACTTTCAAATGATACAATTGTAAAGGCACCGAAAATCCAACAAGAAAGTGTACAACAAGAATCAAACACCAATGATCTACCAAAAGAATGGAGAACTCATAGAGACCATCCTATTGATAAAATTATTGGTGATATTAGCCAAGGAATTTCAACAAGATTAAATCTCAAAGATGCTTGCTTACACATGGCTTTTGTTTCTCGAATTGAACCTTCCAAAGTTGATGAAGCCTTATGAGATGATCAATGGATAAATGCAATGCAAGAAGAATTAAATCAATTCGAGAGAAATCAAGTTTGGGAACTTGGTCCTAGAACAAGTGAGAAACACATCATAGGTACCAAATGGGTGTTTAAGAACAAGCTTGATGAGAATGGTATAATTGTTCAAAACAAAGCAAGATTGGTGGCCCAAGGTTACACTCAACAAGAAGGAATTGACTTTGAAGAAACATTTGCTCCAGTTGCAAGGTTAGAAGCTATTCGCCTCTTACTTTCTTATGCATGTTCCTTAAATTTTCAGCTTTATCAAATGGACGTCAAGAGCGCATTCTTGAATGGCTACATCAATGAAGAAGTCTATGTCAAACAACCCCCGGGATTTGAAGACTTCAAAAATCCTTCACATGTCTTTAAGTTGAGAAAGGCTCTTTATGGCTTAAAGCAAGCACCAAGAGCATGGTATGATAGACTTAGCAATTTTTTGTGTGAAAAGGGTTTCAAAAAGGGTATGGTTGATAAAACTTTGTTCATTAAGAAAATCAAAAGTAACACTTTATTGGTTCAAGTCTATGTTGATGATATCATTTTTGGATCGACTAATAAAGAAATGTGTGAGGAATTTTCATTGATGATGCAAGGAGAATTTGAGATGTCTATGATGGGAAAGTTAAACTACTTTCTTGGATTACAAATTAAGCAACTCAAAGATGGAATCTTTATCAACCAATCCAAATATTGTAAAGAATTGTTAAAGAAGTTTGATATGGATAATTATAAAGCAATGAATACTCCAATGGGCTCCGATACATATGTTGATCAAGATGAATCCGGTACTCCAATTGATATTACTAAGTATCGAGGTATGATTGGTTCTTTATTGTATTTGACGGGAAGCCGTCCAGATATGATGTTCAGTCTTTGTCTTTGTGCTCGCTTTCAAGCAAATCCAAAGGAATCACATTACATGGCGGCTAAAAGGATCATGAAGTATCTCAAAGGAACAACCAACGTTGGCTTATGGTATCCTAAAGGTAGTGTTTGCAATTTAATTGGTTATTCTGACGCGGATTATGCAGGTTGTAAAACTGATCGTAAAAGCACAAGTGGAACTTGTCACATTCTTGGGAATGCATTAGTATCATGGGCTTGTAAAAAACAAGCATGTGTTGCTCTTAGCACGACCGAAGCAGAATACATAGCAGCAGGTAGTTGTTGTGCACAAATTCTTTGGCTTAAGCAACAACTTTGTGACTTCGGACTTGATCTCGGATGCATTCCTCTTTGATGCGACAACACAAGTGCAATTAATATCATAAAAAATCCGGTCATGCACTCAAGAACCAAACACATAGACATTCGACATCATTTTCTCCGAAACCATGTCCTTCAAGGAGATGTCGAAGTAACATTTGTGGATACTCATAACCAACTCGTAGATATCTTCACCAAGCCTCTTCCAAAATAATCGTTTTACAAAATTCTACGAGAGCTTGGAATTTTAGATGAAGGTGACATTTAATTGTTTTCTTCATTACCATAAATCAAAGGTACACATCTCTAAGAATTCATGAGTGTCAAAAAGTGCTTTATTTATGTTTGTGTATTATGTCTTGATGTTTATATGTGTTATACATGCTTTATCTTTCATAAAAACAAGTTTTTGGGCATTTTCTGTCTGGGAACCCGGTTCCCATGTAGGGAGGAACCGGTTCCCCATAGTAAATTCCAGATGCATGTTTTTTCTGTGTCTCAGGAACCGGATTCCATGTAGGGAGGAACCGGTTCCTGCGTACTTGTTCAGCAGATTTTGTTTTTCTTTTTTGGCTGTCACGTGTGTATTTTGTGTGGTTCTTTTATTTTTGTTCCTTTTATTTTATTATTTGTTACACATAAATATATATTATGTCTCTTAAACCACACATTTACTCTCATTCAACACATTCACTCATCTTCATCTTCTCCAAAAACCCTTCCACCTCCATTGTCAAACCTCATAAAAGCTCCACTATCTCACTTTTATCAACAAATTTTTATTACCCACTACTTCAAATCTCCATATAAACCTCCATTCCTTCACTTATCTCACTCAAATCTTCCTCATCTCTCCAAATCCGAAAATCCCAAACCTAAACCCTAACTCTCAAAATCCTCCTTCAACCATGGCACCAAGAGCTACAAGGAATGCAAAAGGGAAGAACAAGGTTGGTGAAACTAGTGAAGAACCTCAAGAGCTTCCTCCAACGGTCAAGAGTCGGAGAATCACTTTCAACATCCGTAATCGGAATCTCCTTCCGGCAAAGTACGGTAAACTTCATGATTTTCCAACTCATAGCTTCAATTTACCTGCTAGGCTAGCTAATGCCGGTGTCACTAATTTTGTGAGTGACCATGGTGAATATTATCCGGATCTGGTTAGGGAGTTCTATCATGACCTTAAGATTGTTACAGATGAATTTGGTGATTTTGTTTTAACCTCTGAAGTGTCTAGAAAAAATATCTGTTTAGATGTTGAAGAATTTGGAAAATTGTTAGGAATTCTCTATGAAGGTTTAGTGCTCATTCAAAGTAATATTCCGGAAGATTGGCAACCTTATAGTAAGGTTGAATTTTTTGTTAATATGTGTCGACCAACTCAACGTGATACGGTTCGACAACAACTTGCCACAAAATACAACATGTTTGGTTCAAACTTATCGGTTAGTGATAGGATGCTTCATCTTATCATTGGATATGTTTTCCGAAAAACTCTAACCATTCTCGTGTTAATGAATTTGAATTAATGGTTTTGGTTGCTTTGACTCGTGGTATTGAAGTAAATTGGGCTCTCTCCATAATGCGTCACATGCAACTCATGGCTTCTCTTAAGGGTGGTTTACCGTATGCAAGAGCTATCTCTCACATTGTTAGGCATGCCTGTGTCCTTCTTCAAAGGGAATCTAAGAAAACCATGGATGAACAAGAATGTGCAATATCCTCCACAACCGCGCTCAAAAATACCGGAATTGTAACGGATAAAGAAGGAAGATTCTTCTACAAGGTAGATTTTGAGCCAACCGTTCCCCCTGTTCCTCAACCTCCCGAAGGTGGCTATACTATGGAAATGATGTTCAACAAACTTTGCTCAATCCAAACTTCCATCGACAACAACCAATGGGAAAACAACTTTGAACATAGTCTTATGAGAAGGCAAATCCGTGAGATTTAACGAACTCAAAGACGCATATTGGCACTCTATGAAGAAGAGGAAACAAGTGAAGAGGAAGAAGACCAAGATGATGGGAATGGAAGCGGAAATTGAAATGAAGATGATGAAGAAAATATGAATGAAAGTGACTAATAATTGTTTCATTTCTATGTTATGTTTTTTATTGTTCTTTATATGTTTATGTTTCTCTAGACAATGTGTTCTTTGTGATGTTTAAGACTAAGTATTTGTTTTTGTGTTGTAATTATTTAAACTCCGTATCGTTTCGTACCCATTGTCGTGTTTAATCTATATTTGTTGTGATAATGTGTATGTGTTATGTTTAAGTTTCATATCTATTTCTCTTTTTCCCCATCCTTTTTGATAATAACAAAGGGGGAGAAGAATATGCTTGTTTGGTGTTGTTTTGATTTCAAAGAAAATGCAGGCAATAATTAAAAGCATCAAATAAACTCACTCCAATTTACCAAAGAGAAATCAGGGATTTAGGGGGAGTCACTAACATAGGGGGAGCCTTGCATTGTTCAACAAATTTCAACCACAAAACAACTTTTCAAAGACATTTCAAGACTTGGTTGTCATCATCAAAAAGGGGGAGAATGTAATTGCAAGCTTCTCAATCATACTTGGTTTTGATGAAGACAATATGGATACCAACTTTCATAAAGGATGTGCAAAAAGAATATCAAGTCTTAAACAAATTCAGACCATTTCAAGTCTTGAAGAATTGTGAAGATTTAAATCAAGGTAAAGCGTCAAAGGTATAAATAGTTCTCACATTGATATATAAATGTTCACAAATATATTCTACATGCATTTCATATCATACTATAAAAGTTTCATACCTTAGTAAACATTTGAAACCTTTTTCAAAATCAAAATTGGCAAAATACTCTTTTTGGCCCCGTATGTTAACCTCGAGGTTCATTTTGGTCCCTTAACTTCAAAAAGTTTCATATTGGTCCCTTAACTCTTCAAAAGGTGTCATATTAGTCCTTTTTGGCATATTAGCGACGGATTTAGCGACCGATTTTTGAGTTTTTTCGTCGCTAATATGACAAAAAGGACTAAAATGATACCTTTAGAAGAGTTAAGGGACCAATTTGAAACTTTTTAAAGTTAAGGGACCAAAATGAACCCCGAGGTTAACTTACGGGACTAAAAAGAGTATTTTGCCATCAAAATTCTAAGGAAAGGTTCCAGGAACCGGTTCCTCCCTAGCTGGGAACCGGGTTCCAGCTTTCAGCAAAACTATGGCTCTGGTTTTTACTACTAGGAACCGAGTTGTACCCCTCTGGGAACCGGTTCCCATGTGTTAAAATTCTAATTTCTGCTGTAACGTTCAGCAGGAACCGGGTTGTCCCAGGCAGGAACTGGTTCCTATTGAACCAGTGTGTCTTTCTCTTGCATATTTGAACCCAAACAAAATTGTATTCTTTTAACATAACCATTGCATTGTTTCATGATTATATAACCTTTCCAAAGGGTGTTTAACACACTATATATTCTGAAACTTTCATATTCATAAATCACATTCTTCATTAACAATTCGTAAGCATTAAAACTCTTCATCTTTCAATATCTTCAAGTGTTCATATAAACCAGAATTTTTGGTGAAACTTATCATACACATTTTCATTGAGAAATCTTTACAAGTTTCATACATTCATTTGTGAACACTTATATACTTATTGAGAATTATTTTAATTGAAGAATAAGATCAATCTAAGATTGATATTGCTCTCCATCTTTCATCATAAACTCTTGTATAAATTCAAAAGATTATTTCTCCTTACTATCCTGGATTGTTGGAAGTAAGTGTTGCGTTTGAAGAGGATTGTTCTTCATTCACATTAGTGTTGCTTGATCTTAAAGGTGTTAAGAACCTTTGATCACCCTATAGGTTAGATAGTAAGCATAGGCTTGTACAATAATTCTAACTATAGTGAAATCTCTTTCGTGTTTGAAAGGGGACTGGAGTACTCTCGGATTGTGAGGGGAACCAGTATATATCTTTACGTTCTTTACCTTTCCGCATTTTATCACTTTCATCACTATTACCAAGAAAAGAAAAGAACCATTCAAAAACCTTCAAACACTTAACCAAAAATTAGTATAAGTATTCTCATAAAACCGATTATTTTTGAAAACCTAATTCACCCCCCCCCCCTCTTAGGCATATCTGATACTTACATCAACCGCTTCTTCTAGTCCCATGATACAAGCTTCGTATTCTGCCATATTGTTGGTGTAGTCAAACATTAATCTTGCGGTAAAAGAAATGTGAGTACCTTGAGGCATGATAGTGATTTCCCCAATTCCACGACCATAGGCATTGACAGCCCAATCAAATTTCAAACCCCATCGGGATTCAGGATCTGGCCCTTCTTTTGGTAACGGTTCTTCATAATCTTTGGCTTTCAAATACATAATTTCTTCATCAGGGAAGTCATCTTGTAGAGATTGGTCATCATTAATGGGTTGATGAGCTAAATGGTCAGCCAAAACACTTCCTTTGATAGCTTTTTGGGCACGATATTGGACATCGTACTCAGATAATAACATCTGTCAGTGGGCAATTCTCCCAGACAAAGCAGGCTTCTCAAAAATGTAATTGACTGGATCCATTTTGGATAAATTATATGTCGTATGAATCAACATGTACTGCCTTAATCGACGATCAGACCATACGAGAGTGTAACAAGTTTTCTTGAGTAATGAGTATCTTGTCTCACAGTCTATAAATTTTTTACTCATGTAATAAACGACATAATCTTTTCGACCAGACTCGTCTTGCTGACCCAGGACACATCCCATGGAATCTTAAGCCAGTCAAATACATAATTAATGATCTTCCTTCTACTGGAGGGATCGAAATTAGAGGTTCCAATAGGTATGCTTTGATACTATTAAAAGCTTTGCGAGAATCATCCGTCCATTTACAATCTTGGTCCTTGCGGAGAGGTTTGAAGATTGGCCCAGAAGTTGCAGTCATATGAGAGATAAATTTGGAGATGAAATTCAATAGTCCAAGAAATCCTCTAACTTGTTTCTTTGTTCTTGGTGGATGCATTTCTTGAATACCTTGAATTTTTCGAGATCAACCTCAATACCTATTTGGCTAACAATTAAACCTAGGAGCTTTCCAGAGCTGACACCAAAGGTGTAGTTTCTAGGATTCAAATGAAGTTTGTATTTTCTCATACGTTGAACAACTTCAACAAGTGCCCCACGTGTTCTTCTTCAGATGTATACTTTTCAATCATGTCGTCCACATAGGCTTCAATTTCCTTGTGTATCATATCATGGAAGAGATTATTCATGGCCCTTTGATAAGTTGTCCCATCATTCTTCAAACCGAAAGGCATCACACGGTAGCTAAATGTACCCTATGGTGTGATAAACGATGTTTTGTCCATGTCTTCAGGCGCCATCATGATTTGATTGTAGCTAGAGAATCCATCTATAAATGAGAAGACATTAAACTTAGTTGTACTATCAACCAACATATCAATATGCGGTAATGGGAAATCATCCTTAGGATTAGCTCTGTTTAAGTCTCGATAGTCAACACACATTCTAACTTTTCCATCCTTCTTAGGAACAGGCACTATGTTGGCCAACCATTGAGGATATTCTGGAGTGACAAGTAAACTAGTATTGATCTACTTTTGAACCTATTTTGTAATCTTATCTTCCATATCTGGATGAGTTCTTCTCAACTTCTATTTGACTAGTGGATATTCTGGTTTCAATGGCAATATGTGCTCTGCAATATTGGTATCCAACCCAAGCATATCTTGATATCTCCAAGCAAAGATATCCACATATTCTTTCTGTAGCTTAACCATTCTTTCTTTGACACTTGCATCGAGCAATGCCTGAATTCGCACTTCTCTTATCTCATCTTCAGTACCCAAATTGATTACTTTCAAAGGATCTTTGTGCGGTTCAATGATCTTTTCTTCGTGCTCAAGTAGACGGGTGATCTCATCAGGGATTTCTTCGTCACTTTTCTCTTTAGCTTCGTACACAGGATATTCAAAATTGGGAGAGAGAGCCTAGGATCATTGTTTTCAATGGGTTTAACAAGAGGTAATATGCACATTATTTATGCTTTGTTTTTAGAAACATATAAAAATGCAAGAGTGTATGTGCAAATTTTGAAAAATCATTGTTTTGTTATCGGGTTTTTATGCGTTACCATTTTCATGAAACAAATAAAAGATAAACAAAATGGAAGAAAAATTAATTTTTATTAATAATTTGAAACAAATCCCTACACAAGTTCACTTTTTCCTTGGGCAGAACAAAAGGAATGATTAATACCTTCGTGACACAACACTCTTTCGCCTTGGGCAGAGCAAAAGAAATTTTTTTAAAGACAGAAAATTACTTATACTCGTGAATAACAAAAGAAATGTTGACGCAAGTCCAATTTGGGATAGCCTCTCCATGAGTCATAAAGCTTGAACATTTTGGATATGAAGCATCTTCAATGATAGCAACTACGTCTTGATTGTCTAAACTGATGAATCCAGCGCTTTGAAAGGTCTCTTGTAAAGACTTGTCGTAGTTCATGGATTCTGATTTCTCCCCTCTTGATCTTTGAGGCATGAATCTTAGACCACTCTTGTTTTTATTGGTGGGAAGCTCAATGACATGTCCCCAACCTTCATATAATCCCTGTTTAACGACCTCTTGGGCATATTTCCAAGAAGAGATAGATGTACCAACCCTTTTGTCATGCACGAAGTGGACAATCTCCAAGGCTTGGAATTGAGTCTCAATTTCTTTAATATCAGCGTCAATGTTTTAGAAAGATGACAATTGACTGACAATCATTGTTTTCTCTCCATAGACAGATATCAACTTGTCATTCACAACAAACTTTAGCATTTGGTGGAGAGTAGAAGTTACAGCTCCAGCACTATGGATCCATGGTCTTCCCAATAGATAACTATAAGTAGGATAAATATCCATTATTTGGAAAGTGATTTCGAACTCATGAGGTCCGATGAGAATGGGTAGATCAATTTCTCCTATGATAGTGCGCTTTGATCGATCAAAGGCTTTTACAATAACTCCGTTCAATCTCATAGGTGCCCCTTGATAAGACAACCTATCTAGAGTTCTCTTTGGCATAACATTCAGGGAAGTTCCAGTGTCAACCAGTACATTCATCAAGATATCATCTTCGTATTTTTCAGATATGTAAAGGTCATGGTTGTGTTCTCTTTGAGGAATCTCTTGAATCGTGTTGTCAAGCAGCTTAATGGTCATATCGTTTTTAACATAATTGGGTTCACTTCTTCCTTTAATCTCTTCTTTCAGTTGTCCTAATCCCATTATAATCTGAATGTCTCCTTGCACACTGGCACACCCCCGCGAGCTTTTATTGCATGTAGGGAAATTAGCATGACTGAAATCGATCAGCCCTAATCTTACAAACTTGTCATTTATTTTTGGCAAGAATCCATGCACGGAGCGAACATCAGATTCATAGCTCTTCTTTGAACATTCTCCAATCATATTGGCAACGTGGACTTCTTCATTTCTTCTTCTTCGGGTCATACTAATAGTTCTCTATCCATCAAAATTTGAAGATCATCAACCACGGTCGTACACCCACAAATGGAATTGGAGCAAATCGAACAAGCACTATAATTATGGAGAGGAAAATAGTCGAGTTCACACAGGAGGGAGTGCATTTGCACCAAAGACTTTGTTGATTCACGTATGTCATACACACACTCATAAATAGGTTGAATATGCACAATATTGACTGCCCTGTGATTGGGTAAAGGACTATCTTGAACATTTGGATTAACATCTTTGAAAGTAAGTACGCCACTTCAGACCAGTTTTTGAACTTCATTCTTTAGTGGATAACAATTTTCAACAGTGTGACCATGAGCACCTTTGTGGAAAGTACAAAAAGCGTCTTCTTTGTACAAGTATGGAGGATTATTAAGAGTAGGTTATGGATCCCTTAGTTGGATCAAATTTCTTTGTAGCATTGCAAGGAGAAGTTCAATATAAGTCATCGAAATAGGATCAAAAGGTGGATAACTTGGAGCCTTTTGTTGATTTTGTTGTTGAGGAGCCTGTTGTCGAGGCTGTTGTTGAAGCTGAGGTCTCAGTTGGACATTTTGTTGTGGAGCCTAGTAAATGATAGGAGTAACATCAGCAATCTATTGAGGCTGATATTGTCTCTTACTTCCTCTTGAGACAATGCTCATAGTTTCTTCTTTATTTTTGATAAAATTGCTACCAAACTTCTTTAATGAACCAATTTCTTTTGATAAACGGCCCTCTCGGATACCTTCTTCAAGTCGCATCCCCATGTTTACCATCTTAGTAAAATCATTGGGTGCGCTTGCCACTAATTGTTCATAATATAATGTACTCAAAGTCTTGAGAAAGACCTTAGTCATTTCCTTCTCTTCCATCAGAGGGATGATTTGTGCAGCTATTTCACGTCACCTTTGTGCGTACTCTTTGAACGACTCTTTCTCTTTTTGAGACATAGCACGAAGTTGATCTCTCCCTGGTGCCATATTAATATTGTATTTGTATTATCTGATAAATGCTTCACCCAAGTCATGGAAAGTATGAATGTTTGTACTATCCAAGCCCATGCACCACTTCAAAGCAACTCCTGAGAAGCTATCTTGAAAGTAATGAAACAGTAGGCGTTGATCTTCAGTATACATGGACATCTTCCTGGTGTACATAATCAAGTAGCTATGAGGACAATAATTCCTTTGTACTTCTCAAATTCTGGGAGTCTGAACTTGGTAGAAACTCTGACATTCGGTACCAAACACAGATCATTGACTTCTTTCCCAAATAGATCTTTTCCCCTTAAGGCCTTGATCTCTTTTTGCATCTCTAGAAATTAGTCTTCAAACTCTTCTATTCTTCCCATGCCTTCGGAATGTGCACCATGGAATATTTGCTCATTGTGAAGAGGAACATGATTCACTACAGCAGGAGTAGTGGTCGTAAAAGCTTGAGGGATTGCATCTTGTTGAGCAGGAATCTGTTGCCCAGCCAATTGGAAATCCATCTTTATCCCTTGAGATCAAAATGACTTTACCATCTCCTATCATAAGTGCACTCAAATTCGGGTTAGAATTTATCTCACTACAAGGGGGAATCAAGCCCTTTTTCTAATACTACCCACAAAAAGTAACAAGTATTCACAATGATAGTTTATAATGACAATAATTATAGCAATGATAATATACATGACAAAAAATAGGGTCTACCCTCTTAAGAATAATATAATGTCCCCAGGAGAGTCACAATTTTTTTGTAGCCGTGAAATTTTGAGACTGGATCCATTGATTGACTTAGATCAGACATTTTAATAGAGTCGCCACCGCGTTTTATTGTTTCCAAAGGAAATGGAAAAAAAAGAGCGAAATAAAAGTCACAGAAGTTTTTAAAATCAAAACTAATAAACTTATTAGAGATCTTTAGTTCGGGGGTTGGTTATGCAAGGCAGAGGTATTAGCACCCCTCACGATAAAACGAGTTTAATAACAATTACTATTAACATATTAATACGTTATTCGGTCTCCAACTTATCATCGATCAAAATAATTCTCAAGCTCTCAGCGGATTCTATTCCCTTTTCGATTACAATATCAATCGAAGAAGTGAAATTGACACTATAAGATATATATTCCTAATTTCTGAATTAATTGACGAATTAAAACAATCGCGAATTAAGCAAACGCGATAAAGCAAATGCGGATTAAGCAAATGCGATTAAAGTAAAGGAACATACAACCATCAAAATAAATTAATCAACTCTAAGAGAAATCGAATTAAGAATTTAAATATCAGAGATAAAAAATGAAAGGAAAATAGATTGAGGAAGAAGAAGATGAATTTGTAAAATTAATTTTTTAAATTTCGTCCTCTCATTCCTGGTACATCAACAATTGAAACTTAAAAAAAAAAATCACGTTAGCAACTTTAAACCATCTAGTTTTTTTTAACATATGACTGATGTTCGGACCTAAAATTAAATGAAATTCTATATTTAAGAAATTTATCCAACAAAAAAAAAATAAGACGAAAAGCATAAACACGACAACTTGTCTTCATCAATTAACTATTTAAGCCTTAAAGATAATATTATTAACAAACTCTCATCCAAGATTTGCTCGGATGTGGAGGAAATAACTCTTACTATTAAATTTCTTGTGAACCAAGATGACAAGAGACAAAGTGAGGAAAAATTTATAAACTAATATCATTTGGTTTATGTTCTCCATATATTTTTTGCAATTATTTTTCTATTCTTAAAAAAAATTGATAATAAAAAATAGGATTAGTTATTTAAATTTTTATTCACGATTTCTATTATTTAATTCTTAGAAAAGCTTTTCATATTTCGTTATCAATATTTTTTTCAAAATAATAAAAATTAGCATTAGACCTTTTGTTTTGAATTTGTACATGCACCAGAATATATAAATATAAAATGTAAATACAAATTTAAATGTATTTTTAATTTTAATTATTTTAAAAGTATTCCATGTTTTCATAAAAAACATTCTATGTTTTCTTCTCAATCTATTTTTTTAAATATTTAATATTAATTATTTAAACAAAATTAGACCCTATATTTTGAATTTGTACATGAATGGGTGTATGTCTAAATATGCATATATATTTTTTAAATGACAATTATTTACAAAAAATTAGACCCTATATTTTGAATTTGTACATGAATGGGTGTATGTCTAAATATGCATATATATTTTTTAAATGACAATTATTTAATATTTTATGCACATTCTTCCATGTTTCTGTATTAATGTATTTTTTAAATAATAAAAAATAGCACTACAACCTATATTTTGAACTTATACATGCACCAGTTCAAAAAATATATTAATTTCCTTTCAAAAAAATTTTAAAAACCGTTTATTACCTGCATTTTTATTAAGCATGATTGGTAGTTTTATATATATTATAATTTTTTGCGTATAATGATATATTTTAAGTTTTCTATCAATTTTTTTAAAATCCATATATAAAATTTAATATTTTATTAAAATTATAAGAGTCAACCTTTCTTTTTGAAAAACCTTAGAAAACTTGAGACTCTGAATCTAACATTTTACTTTTAAGTGAGGAAACAGTGAGAGTGGTGATATCATGGAAGTTGAATACCAGTGGGTGATGGGAAAGTTATGGTGGACAATTGGGTTGATAGTGATAAGCAGTGTTGTGATATTGGTGGAGAAAGTGTTGTTGAAGCCAAGAAGGATTCGGTCAGTGATTGAAAAACAAGGTATCAATGGACCAAAGCCATGTTTTCCCTATGGCAATATTTCTGAGATGCAGCAAATTCGTCCTCAAGCTTCTGCTTCTTCTGATCCGTATCAGGAATGGATTCATTCACTGTTCCCGTATTTCCAAACCTGGAAACAACGCTATGGTATGTCGATTTTTGGTTTATTTTGTATATACTTTGAGTTTTTTTTGTAAATTTTTTTAATGTTGTGTTGTTTGGGGCATTTGGGAGAAGTTCTTGAGTTGAGGGGAAGACAAACTTGCCATTGATGCCTCTTGGAACTGTTGTTCTTGTAGCTGTTGATTTTGGTGATAGTGTGTTTGCTTTATGTGACAGTGTATTTGTTGGTGTCGTTTTCCTTTTGTTAATCTAGTGTCTGGTTTTTGTTGTTTTCCTTTTGTTGTCTTTTGTGATGTCTGTTTTATTGTTGTTTTAATGTGTGTGAGAAATATTTGGATGAATATGAAGCTAAATCTATATTTTTAAGACAATCAATAAATTTATTAAAATTTAAGTTTGTTTTTAATTGGGAATGGAGGTGGTTGGTTTAATAGAGAAGAGAGACAATTTTATTTTAATTTTTTAATTAATAAAAAATTTGTAATTAGTTGGGGGTGTAAATCTAGATATTATGGCTGTGCTTATAAGTATTTTTCCTTATGGTTTAGTTGTTGATTTTTTTTATTACGAAACAAATAGAGAATTTATTAATTATAATATTAATGTAGTTGATATTTTATCATATTATATTTAACTAAATTTTAATTGTGAAAATTTTGAAACACAGGTCATAATATGTCTTGCATGTTTTTAACCGTGGTGTTGATTATATAATGTTTGTTTTGCTATGTCGTATTTTATATAAGGGAATGGTTATATTTACTCAAAGAGTAAGATATTATAATTTACTCTAAATTTAGACCATTGATTCTTTTCAATTTAGTGGTTAAAAATAATAAGTAATTAAATGTGGAGAAAAAAAAACTATTAAATTATAATAATTTACTCCTGGAGTAAATATAACCCTCCTCTTTTTATATATATATATATATATATATATATATATATATATATATATATATATATATATATATATATATATAGAGAGAGAGAGAGAGAGAGAGAGGAGGGATCAAATTACACCCGAAGAGTTGCACCACGAGTTACACTCATTTAATAACTACATTTCGAATTAATATTTTTTAAATTCAACCGTTGGATTGAAACATAATATCATATAGATCATGCCTATAAAGTTTGAGCTTAATCTATAATGATTTACTATACGATCAAGATATCCAAATATTAACGTCAAAATGAGCTTTCATATAACGTTAATTTTGATGTAATTCAATGACATAGTAAATCATTATAGATTAAGCTCAAACTTTTTAGGTATGATCTATATGATATTATGTTTCAATCCAACGGTTGAATTTAAAAAATATTAATTCAAAATGTAGTTATTGAACGAGTGTAACTCGTGGTGTAACTCTTCGGGTGTAATTTGATCCCTCCTCATATATATATATATATATTCAATTAAAAATTTTAAAGTCTCAAATCATATGTATAATTTAAAATTTACAGTCTCTTCTAGCGGAATATATGATTGTCATTAATTAACTATATAAAATTATTTATATTATCTATGCACCATCCTTTTTTTTTCTTTTTATTAATAATTAAAATTGTATAAGTTTATCCTTTACCGTATAGAAGAGGATATTTAAAAAGTAAAAATGTATTTTTTTATTTTCTTTTTTTTCAATCAGTCAATTTAGCTATTAAATATTTTCAAAAAGGTATAGAATAATATAAAATGTTTTTTTTTTTTTTGACCAAAGAATAATATAAAATGTTGAATTTCATAAATGTTTTAAATTTTGGTTAATTTGATTAATTGTGTTGTTTTGGTGAACTTGTACAATGATGATCAGGTTCAATTTATCTATACTCTACCGGATTGAAACAACATCTATACGTGGGGAAGCCAGAATTAATAAAAGATATAAACTTGCATACATCCCTAGATCTAGGCAGGCCTTCGTATCTAAGCAAACCACTAATGCCAATGCTTGGAAATGGCATCCTCAGAGCCAATGGACAACTATGGTCTTTCCAGAGAAATCTTATTGTTCCTGAATTCTTCATGTCCAAAATTAAGGTTAGTATACACTAAGTTTGGAAGCTCCCTATAAGTTTGATATGGTTCAACCGTTGCAGATCAAATAGGGGCTTCATTTTGTCACGACATAACCGTGACAAATATTTTGTGAAATCTTATTTAGTCAGGTTTCAACTGTGACAAATTTTAAAGGTTGTGTTGTATAGGCTACACCTTCAAAGACTGTCCTGCTATACAATTCGTTATTAGTTCATCTATATACTATATGTTGATTGGTGTTTATTTTATGTAGAACATGATAGATATTATGGAGGAATCTACAATAACAATTATCAAAAAATGGGAGAGTTGTATAAGTGAAAATGCAGAAAAGATTGCAGAGATAGTGATTGAAGTTGATTTGAAGATTCTCACAGAAGATATTATTTCAAAAGCTTGTTTTGGCAGCGATTACACACAAGGAAAGCAAATATTTTCAAAATTGAAAGACATGCAAGCTGCACTTTCAAAGCCTAGTATACTATTCGGATTTCTAAACCTAAGGTCATTTCAAATTTCATTAACTTACACTAAAAATCAATCATTGTTCTATTGAGATATATGCTTAGTTCACCAATGTTATTATTATGCATACAGTTTTTTTCAAACTAAGGAAAGCAAAGAGATGTGGAAGTTGAAGAAAGAGGTGGACGAGTTGGTAATCAACATCGTCCACAATCGTGAAATACAAAACCGAGAGAACAATATAAACGAGAAACGGAGTGATCTATTACAAAAAATACTAGAAGGTGCTTCAAATGATGTCGGCCAGAACAAGAATCCAATAATTATAGATCTCTGCAAAAATATATACTTTGCTGGCTCTGAGTCAACCGCTCTTGCAATTTCTTGGACATTGCTGATGCTTGCATTACATCCGGAATGGCAACAACGCGTTCGTTCTGAAATTTTGGATACTTTCGATAACAGTTCGCCTTGTTTTTTTGACGACTCTAGCAAACTTCCAAAATTGAAAGTGGTTAGTACATTTCGGATTTTACTATTTTAATATCCTAAAAATCTTGAAATGAGGTAGCAGCGCAGCTTTTTGTCTGTTCGTGTTCTATTTCTGTATAATGTCATGTATATATAAACGATTAACATAAGATTTTTCTAATGCAGCTAACAACTGTGATTCAAGAGAGTTTACGTCTATACGGACCTGGAGTGTTCGCGACAAGAGAAGTTTTAGCTGATATGAAGTTGGGAGACTTTGTGCTCCCTAAAGGGATCTTTACGTGGCTGTTCATTCCATCGCTGCATCGCGACACTGATAATTGGGGGCCGGATGCCACAACATTCAAGCCAGAAAGATTTGATAACGGTGTTTCTGCAGCTTGTAAGTATCCTCAAGCATATATACCATTTGGACTTGGGAGTCGAAGCTGTCTTGGTCAAAACTTTGCCATTACTCAAATGAAGATAATACTCAGTCTTCTTATTTATAATTTCTCATTTGAGGTTTCACCAAATTATAGGCATTTTCCTGTCTATAATATGCTGTTGATGCCAAAATATGGTTTAAAGCTTCTTGTTAGCAAGGTTGATAGCTCTGGAAAATGAGTTTGGTTCTGTTATATGCTCCTTGTGTTGTTTTGAATTATTAGTGGACAAGGATTGTTAATTTTTGTTGTGAATTTGATGGTTTTAACTTTTAACTAGTATCAATAATACATCCTACGTTATCAATAATATATCTTGCTGTGTATTTTCTTTAATGTCTTTTATTTTTCACATATATTAAAATGTATAGGAATTTTAAGAAACAAATTTTTTTTGAACTGTCCTGAAATGTGACGTATCTCGATTTAAAGGATTTCATGATAGACATCATATTTCGGGCTTGTAGATTGTTATGGAATCTCCATGGTCATGCTTTTAAAAACTAATCTCCATGGGAGCAATGTTAGCCCTTTGATAAACAAAATCGCTAATAAAAAGATAAAATAAGAAAAATGTAATTAGATTAGATTAACAAACAGAAATCAACTAACTAGATTCTTGCATGACAAGTGTTGAAACTGAAAACGGCCATTGAAGATAGATGAAGAAGAAGAAAAGATGAAGATGAAGAAAAGAAAGAAAAGCTTATACCATAAGCAAGTTACAAGGGTACTTATATAATCAAGCTAACCAAATTACTACAGCCAACAAATCATGATTACTTAACTAAGCTAACCCCTATAAAATACAAAATCCAGCTAACGTAACATGCTATTATCACGGATATTACACCAACTAAGGTAAAATCTCTTATTCATGCGTATGACTTTTTTATTTCCTTTACTAAAAGACCTTTTATTACTGTCTGAATTAAAAACCGTAGTGATTGTGAATAGGAATTAGTTTAAATGTAATTATTTAGTGTAATTACCGATATAGCCCTGTAACCTTTATATATACGAGAAATAATAATTAGAAAAGTATCAAGCCAAGAATAATTGACATCGTATCAGTAGGTTTTCGATCAAACCTGTGAGTTTTAGGTTAATCTTGACTTTATTCAGCGACACCCCACTGGGTCGCTCTTGAAATCGTCTCGGTAGATCTCATTTCTCGGTAATTGAAATCATCTCGGTTCTCAGTAATCTCTTCCAAGATTGCGACTCTAATCTCGGGTGCTTACAATCGTGTTTCTGGTAATGCTCTCTCTATCACATACTTCTCTGACTGCCACACTCTCTAGCATATCTATTCCTACTTGCTATTCACAGGCTGTTAAAGATGTACGTTGGAAATAAGCAATGAATGAGGAACTTCAAGCTCTTCAAGAGAATTTCACATGGGATATTGTCTCTTGTCCTCCTGATGTTAAACCCATTGGCTGCAAATGGGTGTATTCTGTGAAATTGAATTCTGATGGGTCCCTCAACCGTTTTAAGGCTCGCTTGGTTGCCTTAGGAAACAAGCAGGAATATGGAATTGATTATGATGAGACATTTGCACCGGTTGCCAAAATGATATCTGTTAGTACGATTCCTCTCTATTTATTCATAGAACATCTACTGGAATTGTCCTACTTCTTCTGTATGTTGATGATATGATTATTACTGGTTCTGATCATGCTTCCATTCAAAGCCTTAAACAGCAGTTACAAGCAGCGTTTCATATGAAAGATCTTGGTAATTTGCATTATTTTCTTGGTCTTGAGGTTCATTCTACATCCAAGGGCATATTCCTCCATTAACACAAGTATGCCACAGATTTAATTTCTATGGATGGTCTGCAATCGGCTAATCCAGTGGATACTCCTCTTGAGGTTAATGTTAAATATCATCGTAATGATGGTGATCTGTTGCATGATCCCTTATTGTATCATCAACTCGTGGGTAGCCTTAATTACTTGACTATTACTCGCCCTGACATATCATTTGTTGTTCAACAAGTAAGTCAATTCATGCACTCTCCTCGCCACCTTTACTTGGCAGCAGTTCATCGTATAATTCGTTACTCGAAGGGAAGCTCTCATCGTGGTTTATTCTTTCCTACTGGAGTTCCTCCTAAATTGAGTGCTTATAGTGTTGCCGATTGGGCAGGGTGCCCTGATACTCGACGATCTGTCACTGGTTGGTGCATGTTTCTTGGCTCTTCATTTATCTCATGGAAAAGTAAGAAACAAGCGAGAGTCTCTAAATCTTCTACTGAATCTGAGTATCGTGCCATGTCTGCTGCTTGTTCTGAAATAATTTGGCTTCGTGGTCTTTTGGATGAACTTGGATTTCCTCAAATAGAGCCAACTTCACTTTATGCTGACAATACAAGTGCCATCCAAATTGTTGCGAATCCTGTTTTTCATGAACGCACCAAACATATTGAAGTTGATTGTCACTCACTCCGTGACGCTTATGATGACAGAATAATATCACTTCCTCATGTCAGTACTCAGTTGCAGATTGCAGATATTCTTACCAAGGCTGTTCCGCGTCCACGTCATCAGTTTCTTGTTAGCAAATTGATGCTCATTGACAAGCAGCATCAATTTGAGGGGGGATGTGAATAGGAATTAGTTTAAATGTAATTATTTAGTGTAATTACCGATATAGCCCTGTAACCTTTATATATACGAGAAATAATAATGAGAAAAGTATCAAGCCAAGAATAATTGACAGTGATATGGTAAGGCTTACAGACTTCGATTTCTAGCACCAATAGTTTCATTTTACAATATGAATGTTTCACTTATAATCTTAATATTTATAATAAAAATTAAATACCTTTCACTACGATTAGAAAGACAAACCGTACATATATTTTATCACGCCTTTTTAAGTAACCGTGGTTAAAATTTTAACATATATTTAAGCAAAAGTTTGCTATTTCGAGAGAGAATAATTGTCTCTCTCAAAATGAAACTCTAACACTCTCTCACGCATTTTAATCACGCCATGAACGGTCAATAAGTGCTTTTTTGCCTAAATTAAACTATAAGAACTTGGACACTGAAAAACTAAGAACTAGGCCTATTTATAAAGTTGGAAACGGGTAAAATCGTCCAAAAATCGTGTTGAAGTCGTTGCAGAAAAATCAGTTGATGTGGGAGAGAACTTGGTCCTTCGGTTGCTATTTTTCAGGCCTTAAAGCCCATGGCGAACGGCATGGCCTCATGGCGAACTCCATGAGTGCAAAGAGGAGAAAATGTGCCTTTCAGGTCCGTGACGAACACCATGGCCCTGTTTTGTTGATTCTAAGCTTTCCTTGTTGTATTTGGTGGCTCCCTATGGTTGCCACTGATAAGTGCCAAAATATATTTATTTTGTGTGTGTAAATAGTGGCACTTATCGATACTTTTGTTAATACCGTTTGAATAATTCCCCGTTTTGTGTATAAATACGTATACTTTGTGAATAATTGTATTTTCATATACTTTTATACCAATTAATAGTTTTCCATTCTTTTTATAGGTATTCATGCATCTTTGGAGCATTGAGTAATAAAGACCAAAGGCTAAGCTTCAAGAATGCAAATTCTATCAATTCATCAAAGAATAAGGCTCAAAATAAGGATGATAAAAATTATCATTTTGGTTTCCATTCATTCATTATTGGATAGAGCATTGAATAAGCTTTCCAACGCTTTGAACCGGGCGCAATTCGGAGTTACGGTTCTCAACTTATGGCGAAAACAATATTTCACTTTTGCTGCCATCCGCTAAGCGGAGGGGGTCCGTTGAGCAGAGCTCCAGCGGAGCAAATCAGAGGTTGGATGCAATTTTGAGTCCGCTGAGCGGACCTGCGCAAAATTTTATTTATATTTCTTCATTTGAGACATTTTAGGGTTATGGTTTTGGGAAAGTTTTAGTCCCAACTCCATCATTTTCATTCTTAGATCAAAATTAGCTTAGAAAACAACTTCGGAGGTTGCATAAGGATGATCGGGGGTGGATTGAGCGTCGAACGGAGCTGACAAACCGGGAGATTTTCGGTTCATTTCTCTTCTTCTTTGTGTATTTCTCTTTGGTTGGGTTTGTTTGTATATTTACTTGAATCTTATGTATATTTACCGATTATAATGTTATATTTAACTTGCTTTACAAATCTGTGTTGATGTTATCCTGGATTTTTGCTCTATGCTGGGGATTTGGGGTGCTTTAGAGATAAACTTCTTGAATCCTTATCTAGGATGATAATCTGTTGGTTCTGAACTCTAGAGATAGATTTAGAGCTAGCATTCACTGTGGGTATCTGTACGTAATGCTTTCGTGTTTGAGCGGCGCGCGAGAGATCGCCGACGCGAGAATACGGATGTTCTCGCGACTTCGCGTTAGAGATAACCTTAGTTGTGAGATGATCTCATTTGTGCTCCAGAGATGGACGCTTATGTGAGAGATACGTGATGACATAGATGAGTATTGTAGGTTGAGTATAACTGGTTGGTAAGTGTATGTTTGTGAAGAGTGAATATATTTACATTCCTGATAAGTTATTTCTCTTCTAAGAATGTGTTTATTCTTTTACTGTAAATATCTTTGTTTACTTTTTGCTCATTCAATCCCGAGCTCGAAACCATAGAAACTATTGAATGCCATCTCTCCATCTTTGAGGACGATAATTCCCGGATCAATATTTCCAAATCTTTTTTGTTGCTTGCCCTATACTGCATTCAACAGCCACGTCATGGCAAAGGCCATGAAGGTCACCACCGCCAGTGCATTTTCTTCATAAAAGCTTTGTTTTTCACCGTTTTCTCGAGCATCAACTTCTATCTATACAACACCTAAAATCCATGCAATATATTTAAAATTATGTGAATATTTTATGGACTGAAAAACAAATTTTAAAACATATAATAATTTTAAATTTATAACTATGTGAATGTTAATCAATTGAATAAATAAATTTAAACTTAACAAATGAGAGTGAGCCATATGCGATATGTAATGTGAATCTACTCGTTCTTGAATAATTCTCTGAAAGAAATAGAATTCAATTATGAAATAATCCTTAATTTTAATCCTCCATCTATAATTCATATTAAGTGGTATTAAACCTTTCAATTTCGCCACACTTTCCAATACCGTCTTTCAACTGAAACAAAGGTATTTGTTGACCCAAAGATATAGTAGCTTAGTAAGGTTTGTTTCTTATTCTCCTTTGGCAAGTCACTATTACACTTAAATCCACGATCTAGGTTCGGGAATCGGGAGCATGGATTTTGGAATTTTAAATACCTCTCCAGTTCTATAGCATACCAAGTTTAGACATGTAGAGTGGAAATGAATATCCAAATTAAAAAAAATAATTAATGCTTTATAGAAAATTATAGAAAATCATAGTTAATCCAGTAGGTTGAGGGAAACTGATTCAAATGTTCATCATTATGTGCTTCGGTACAAAGGTATCAAATCATCAGAGTTCATGCATCTATAATGGCAATTGAAATAGTCTTCTATGCTTTATTTCCAGCAATAAAACCGTTTGAAATCATAGTTAATAACGCCAACCATACATGAAAATTAAACTCAACTATAAAAGAATTTGAATAAAAACCATAAGAAGTATTCTTGATACTCCAAGATGTATTATTCATATCAATCAAAACCAACAAAGTCTGTCACCCCAAGAACTACATAGTCTTAAAAGATCATAATTATTCAAAACAACACAAACCACGATCATCATTTTCCTGTATTACGCTTGCTAACATGAAGCTTCATACCATGCTTCGGCACCAACAAGAAATTCGACGCAGGGCAATGCACATAGTTTGGCGAAAGCTTAAAGTCAAAATTGTAAACCATAAGAGCGATCACGATCTTGATTTCCGTCAGGGTGAAGTTTTGGCCTAAGCAAAATCGACTCCCATATCCGAATGGCATGTAAGCTTGAGGATACTTACAAGCACCCGAAAGACCATTAGCAAATCTTTCTGGCTTGAATTCACTTGCATCCGGCCCCCAATTATCAACATCGCGATGCAGCAATGGAACAAACATCCATAGGTACAATCCTTTAGGCAGCACTAAATCACCAATCTTCAAATCAGCAAAAGTCTCCCTTGAGTTCGTCACTGCTGGCCCATAGATACGCATACTCTCTAGAACCACCATTGTTAGCTACATAATAAATAAACACATCGAAATGTTAGCGTAATGGTAAGAGTTTAGCTTTATAATTTTAAAATATAAAGTTCAAATTTCATCAGAGATAAAATATTGATGTAAATAAGTTGTTGATATTTATAAATCAACGACTTAAAGAAAAAACTAACCGTTTTCATCTTTTGAAGTTTGCTCATATCTGTAAACGAAGGAGGCGCATCATCACCAAAGATCTCCGAAATCTCATCTCGAATACGTTGTTGCCATTCGGGATAAACCGAGAGGAGATACAAAGCCCAAACAACAGAAATAGCAGTGGATTCAGAGCCAGCAAAGTAGATACTTTTGCAGATATCTATAATCAACTGGTTCATGTCATGGCCAGGTTCCAAAGTACCCTTTCCGCTAGCATTCAAGAGTTTCTCCTTTGCAACACCTTCTATTATCTTCTGTAATAGATCATTTTGTTTCTCACCATTCTTGTTCTCTTGGTTTTGCTTTTCGCGAGCATGTATGATATTCATTATCAATACATCCACCTCTTTTTTCAGTTTCCATACCTCTTTGCTTTCTTTAGAAGGGAGAAAACTGTGATAAACATCATATACAAACAATTAACTTAATTAGTTCATGGTACAAGATAGTATAAGATAGTGTTGATCTCAGTAGCATACACCTTTGAAAAAATGTATCTGTGCGGCTGTATACGTCTGAAACGTACACAGATACATGACGTCGGCGTGTCTGTGACTGTGTCGTGTTTTTGGGATACATGTGTGACATGTGTTAATTTATTTATGGAATAAATTACCTTAGGTTTAGATATCCCAAAAGAGTACTAGTCTTGGAAAGCTTGTTTTGTATTCCTGCTAATCTTTCAAAAATATATTTTCCTTGCTGATAATCACTGCCAAAACATGCTTTTGAAATAATATCCTCAGAAAGAACCTTGAGGTCATTCTCAATCACTATCTCTACTACCTTGTCTTTACTCTCATTTATTAACCTTTCCCATTTTTGGACAATTTCTAGGGTTGAACCTTCCATATGACCTACCATAGTCTACATAAAATAAACAAAAATAAATAAATATTTGTATTCATAGAATAATTATTGCACATCAAATATATATATATATATATATATATATATATATATATATATATATATATATATATATATATATATATATATATATATATATAATTATAACCTGCAATCGCAATTACGGTCATAATTATTGATTTAGAAGCTTTCCAAACCACATCGAATTAAAATCATCTAAGTGTCATCAAAAGTCACATTAAATAATTTCGGCTTTAAACACCTTCCGATTAAAATTCAAGTTGCAACAATCGAATGTTCATCGCAGTAATCGCAATGACCGTAATCATGACACTCGTAATTGCAACCGCAACTTAAAATTATAGAATAGATACATTAGTTATTAATAAATTTAAAATATATATTTTTCTATAAAATAAAATACTTTAGAGGGAGTAAGGAAGAAATTGAGGTAGCATGTACTAACCTTAACTTTGCTCATGAATAATTGAGCAATAATAAGATTTCTTTGGAAGATCCATGATTTTCCATTGGCTCTGAGAATACCATCTCCAAGCATTGGCAATAATGCTTTGTTTAGATACTCAACTCTACCAAGATCAGGTGACATATGCACACTCAAATCTTTGATAACCTTACCATCCTCAACATACAGATGTTGCTTGATTCCAGTGGAGTATGTAAACAATGAGCCTGATCATTATATTAGATCACCAAAATAACAGGGCTTAGTAAGATAAATAAAGATTAATAACAAAAAGAAAATTACCTATCTAAATATCTAAAAATGAATTTGATTTATTATATAATGCTAAATCATTTAAAACAGGTTTAAAATATTTTAATTTAAAAAAAAAGATATTTAACATGTGCAAAAAATTATTTAAAGCTTAATATTATTTTACTTTTTCAATGCATTTTATTTTTCATTTTTTAATCTAAATAAGTTTTTTTATCATCACCACCATGGTTTTAAATTGCAGTTGCGGATGCGGTTGCAGTCACTGCGGTTGCGGCTATTGCGATTGTTGCGTTTCGGAATACGGTCGTTGCGGCGTGAATTCATATTTATGAACATAAAATATTATATTTTATTATTTATTTTTGATTTCACATATCTTCCATTTCCTCTCTAAATTTTCATCTATAACTCATTAATAATTCGTCCCCCTTTTGAATATCACTAATCCTTTTAAAATATATCTTAAATCTACGATATAATTAAAAAAGACGGTAGACCAAATAAATTTTGAGAGCATTGCATAATCTCTTGCGGCCTGATGCGGTCTGATGCGGCTTGATGCGGCCGATGCGGTGTTATGATGCAGTTTTTATTGTGATTTGCAATCACACCGCAATTGCAGTCTGATGCGGATGCGGACCCTACCGCAACCGCAATATTGCGGCCGCATCAGGTGATGCGGTCCGCAATTTAAAACCATGATCACCACCAATAACAGATTTACATCCTTCTAGATAATATGTTAACTAAAAAAGTTAAGTAAAATTAAATTATTATAAGTATTAGTAAAACTGGATCTAAACACTTATACTTATACTTAAATCAGAATCAAAATTAATTTAAGTATGAGTGTCATGAAAAGAAAACACAAGTAAGAAGAATTCAATAGTCATAGTTAAATTTCTTTAGATAAAAATAAAAAATAAAATGCATTGAAAATGTAAAATAATATTAAGCTTTCAACTAGTCACGACTATTGTCAAATCATACTGATAGTTTTAATTTAACTGTGTGACATTACTAAATGATGAATCTTTATTGAATGAAGTGTAAAACTATTTTACAATTTCTTCTGTGCCCTACTTTTAATCTGAAAATAAAAAATGAAAATTTGACATACCATATTGTTGTTTCCATGTATGAAAATATGGAAACAAAGAATAAACCCAATCTTCAGTGATATCAGCAGATTCAGGACGTTGAGGACGAATCTTCTGCATCTCAGTAACATTTCCGAATGGAAATGAAGGCTTTGGTCCTTTGATACCTTGTTTTTCAAGCATCTTTCGAATCCTTCTTGGCCTCAAAATCACTTTCTCCAACAATATCACAACACTGCTTATCACTATCAACCCTACTGTCCACCATAGTTTTTTCAGCCACTGGTATTCAAGCTCCATGATATCAACAACACTCTTTGTGATCACTCTTAAAATCTCAAGTTTTCTAATCTTTTTCTTGTTCTCTTTGGTTAACAACTATTCTTCCCTTTTTATACACTCAATAAAAATTGTTTAAAGTTAAGATAACTATTAAAATACTTTGACTGGAATATAATTAAAAAAGGTTTTGGAATCAAAAGTAATATTTTAGTAAGGAAATCTGATAAATTTCATGTTTCTAGATTTATTAATTTAAGGTTTTTATCCTTTATTTATTTTTATCATGTATTGATTAAGAGTTTCATTTTGTAAATTTTATGCTTCTAGATTTAAATTATTTTTAGCAATAATATTATTAAAAAAATAGTTAAAAATGACGTATTAAATTTTTTCTATTTATTTAAGTTTTTTATTTTTAGATACAATTATATATTTCTCAAATTTTTAAAATCTTTTGTGAAAAGAGTTTTTAAGAGATATATATGTTTTTTTATATAAAACAACAATGTATTAATTTGTCTCTTAGATACTCTGTATAGATTAACGGTAATTTAACAATAACAAAATAAATAAAAAATTTATTTAATTTATTTTAACAATTATTTTATGAAATTTTATTTAATCGTATTAATCCATTTTACAAGTCTTAAAAACTGCGACCGTCTTAAAATTTTTAAGTAAATTATCAACTAATCACGTCAGGAAAATTAAGTTTGAAATTAAATGGTGTGACACTATTCTAGAATTTTAAAGTACAAAAAGTGTGTTTCTATTTAGATAAGAATGATTAATATCGTAATAAACTAAAATAGTAAAATAAAAGTGTTTCTTCAAGGTTCTAGAATAAAGGTGTGTTTTTACTTTTAATATAACTTTTCATTTATAATTTCAAATTCATTTTAAATTTTAATCCTTGTAGAACTTTAACCGGACTTGAAGAAATTATTTTGATTATAAATACATCAAATTAAAAATTTGAATAAGGTTCTGTCTGAAAAAATTAGCAGTCAGTAATAAATTAATTGATAGTTTATAATTGATGAATGAAGAATAATAATTTATAATGTATAATTAATAGCTGATGACTGATAATTGATAAACTAATTAAATTATTTAGTAAAATTAACGATTTAATTAGCTAATAAATGTAAAATGACATAAAAATATTTATTAATCAATAATTAAATATATATTTAAAATTTATAAAAATAATAATGAAAAATATAAACTATTAGCTATAAACACTATTTAAAATAGCGTCTGAAAAATAACTTATAAGCTAATAAAATAAGTTATAAATTTGTGATAGAAAAATTGTTATCAAACAGATTTTTTTATCATACAAGCTTAAAATTTAAGCTTGTGTTAAAGTCTAAAATTTAACAAGAAAAAAAAATAGTATTTTACTAAAAAAATGGAAAAGAAAGTTTAATTTTAACCATGTAGTTCTTATGCTCCATAAGCATCAATATCTTCTTCAAACCCCAGTGTTTACTCGCATCCTCTAATAGAGTCTGGTCGTTACTAGTTCTCTCTTTCTACTTACTTTTTGTGAGTTCCCTTATTGCCTTTTTCATGAGGGATATCTCTTGCCTTTCGCAAGTTTGCCTTGTTTATTTCCCATTTGCTGATGTAGCAACCTGCCTAAAAATTTACGTTTAAACGAGAGTCGCCACCCACTTTATTTGGGCAAGTGAGAAACCCTTACAAAAAAATAAAAGATATGGGTAAGTAGGTAAATTAGGCAAAGGGAAGGTGTTAGGCACCCTTTGCCTCCCTTGTACTCAAGGGGACCCATTTAGCCTTTAGGTTTTTATGAAAAAATGTTTTTACAAAAATAGACCATTGTCAGATCGAGACAACAATGGTTCCAATGGCCATGTATATAAAAATACGGCCTCAGTGCATCATCATTGGCCAAAAACCTTTAAAAGATAAAAAACATTAAAATTCAACAGAAGCCTCATATGTTCATCATTAGCCAAAACAAAGATTTTTAAAAGGGGGGCCTCATAGGTAATCATCGGCCAAAACGTTTGAGTTTGAGTTGAGGGAATTGAAAAGGGGAAAGGGTTTGTCGGCCGTTGTCAATTAATCGACAATGGCGGGTTAGGGTTGTTCAAGACAACCCCAAGGAAAACCCTCGGAGGGAGAAGAGAAGCGTAAAACAATTTAAAACCGTAGAAAAAAAGATTGTGTGTGTGAATTTTTGCAAATTGTACGTGAAGTGAAAAAAAAGGTCCTCCAAATAGGATTTCCAAATGTCCTATTTATAATGGGAAATTTAGGTTAAGAATCCTTAAAAAGAAATAACTCATATCCAAAAGCCCAACAACCCATTTTTTTGAAAATTGGTAAAAATAGGAGAAAAAGTGTGAAAATGTCACTCATGGGATTCGAACCCGCGACTTCTTATTTGCAAGTCTTGCTTCCTTACTGTCATACCCCAAAATTTTCCCATCATATTTCGAGATATTTTGATCCACCTGACTTTCAAATGCTCAAGCATTGAGGTATAAGCACACTTACCTGTCTCCTAAGCAACGAGCTTTCAATTAGGGTTTAGCTTCTCTCAAAGTAAAACCAGTTTCTAGTACTTCAAGTGGACTTCATGGCCTTTCATATACCTCATAGTATCCTCATGCCAAATTTCAAGCTCTGATTCATAAGATTGCTCAGTCAACAGTTCAAATGGTCAACAGTCGACCAATTTAACCTAAACGTCAACTATGGTCAAATCATAGTCAAAACTCCTGATTTTTGGTCAACATCAATATTTTGAAAACAAATTAATCATTTGATCAAGTATTGATCATGATTCATCAAGGAAGGCTTCAAATTTATCGAAAGACCAAGTTTCTAAATTAGGGTTTCTAGGAGAAAGTCAACCCAACTTTGACTGATAATAACTTTCACATGGAACATCAGCAATTTCCCAACCAAAGCCTATTTTGAATTAAATTGAATTCTCTACAACTTTGTCTCTCTAAAGACAAGGCAAAAAAAGCTTCATTTGAGATATATGAGCCAAAAACACTACAAGTCCTTCTAGAAGCTCGCAAAAAGCTGTTTTTTGTCAGGAGCCATATCTTCAAGATAAAATCCTCAAATGAAAAAGGTGTTCCAAAGTGGCTTGTAGAGGACATCTTGGGATTTTCAAAAAGTCCTAGAACAATTACATACCATAGAAATTAAAGAAGTTATGCATTGATGAAGTTGGTCAAATTTCAAGAAGTACATGAAACCCTAATTGAATAATTTTGTGTTTTTGATTTAATGGGCCTAGATTTTGGACTTCAAACACACATATGACACCAATAAGGACCTATAAAACCATTCTTACATTTTTGGTATTTTTATTTTTATTTATTTGAATTTTATTCATTTAAATGCAAAATAAATTAGGTAAAATACCAAAAATAATGAATTAAATTGTGGGGCTTAGTTTTGGATCATATAAAAGCCCAAGAAACACCTTGGGACCAAGGGATTTCGTTGGTATAAGGCTTGGATGTTTATTTTATTTATTTTTTTGATTTTTATTCACTTTAAATCAAGGAAAAAATTAAAATAAAAATCAATTTGGTGCATGATTTAATTTTTCCAATCAAAGATTATTCTTGGAGCTCAAGCAAATCATATATATTTTATTGAAAGAAAGATTGAGCAAAAAATACCAAGTTTTTATAAGATTTTCAATCAAATTTTTTCAATATTTCCAAATCATCAATCACATGATTTCTTTCCAATATTATTGACCTAATTTCTTCCATCATATATACTCAACACATGCAGCTAGCAAGGGGACGAAGATCCTGGCTCATAAACTCTATTTTACACTTTCAAAAATATCAAAGGAACTAGGGCTGAGGATTTTTTCGTGCACAGCCATGCTCCACTAATTCCAAACTTTGAATCTTCCTTCTAAGGCCTCTAATGGTATGTTTGGATCGCAAGTCAAGCCTTTTAACGTGAGGAGTTGACATACCATGTTCACAACTTCATCCATATCTCAATTTCTGTATCTTTTTCATCCTTGCGTTTTAATCTTCACTAATGATTTATTTGAGTTTCTGGAACATATTAGAAAAGGTTTGGATTTTTAGCCAAGAATTCTAACGTGTAGAATCGGATCCACCATGGGTGAGGTTCATAAGAAGCAAGCTTTCGTTCTCAGCCTTGTGCGCCATTTCCGTTCCAAACGAAAGCATTATGGTGTCCTTAGTAGTCTACTTCAAGGATATGGGCAACTATTTTCCTCGTTTGATGTTGTTTCTGCAGGTTTTAGGAGTTTCAGAATTTGTTACGAAAATTGTAGCAAAATCGCAGCAAGGAATGAAGCAGAGTCGTAGCTGATTCGTTGAGGAAGAAGGTGAACAACACCTTGGGCTGCGAGGGCGTGCATGGCAGACACTCATTCGTCAGTCAAAAGAGTCCAAACTTCTCTCCATTCGTGATTCGCGCGTTCAGGGGCCCCACACTTTGACTAGCTTTTAAATCCCCACTAACTCTTAATTTTGTGTTTTATTGTTTTCACGTGGTACTTTAAATAGATGTAAAAGGTAGCGTGATTGGCAAGGGACGTTGGTTATTGGGCGAGATACCTATGTTCGATCCCCAGGTCATACAATTTTATTTTTCAAGGCACTTGTTCACAGATTCTATGCGCCCAAACCATGAAGGCTAACAATACATCCTCATCTTTCCACCACCAGATCGTTGCCAATGAAGATCTAAAGGCCTCTGTAATGCATGCCCACCATGGACCTCCATACGCTAGTCACACAAGATCACACGCCAAGGTCCTTTAATTTTTTTTATTTATTCACTATGTTTGTTATTTCTTTTTTTTCTTTCTCTTCTTTGTTTGTTTTTATTTCTCTTGCTTTTTTTATTTTTTACTTATTTCTTTCTTTTTATTTCAAATCTGAAACATTAAACTTTTTTTTTAAATTTAGTTTTTAGGATGATTAATTAAATGTTAAGATTAACTTTAATTAAATAATTAATTAATTTAATTAGGCTAAATTAATTAGAATAAACAATTAGTTTTAACTTTTGCGAAAATAATTTTAGTTAGTTAGTTTAAATTTTAGGTTTATAATATTTAACCTTAATTTTATTTTTAGGCTTGTTAAAATTAACCATTAATCATATTTTTAGGTTTTTTCATTAACCTTTAAGGTTTAGGTTCACCTTTTGTAATCAAACATTGAATTTCTTCAAACGCGATTCTCTTCTCACCTCATACTCCCTTGATTGTCGCATGCCTTTAATTTTAATTGTCTATTTTATTTAAATTTCGCTTTTTATCATTTATTTTAAATTCTAGAAAATATATATAGGTCGCAATAAGTTTTCTTGTAACAGTAATTAGGGTTTAATTTCTGCCTTTTATTTTTCTGCCATACAAGTGTTTATTGTAATAGCGTAGGACATTTAATTCTGTTTTATTTTCTGTTGTGGTTAGTAATCCTAGGGAGTAAGCCTTGTTAAAATGGATTTATCTCACTAACTTACAAGATAAAGTATCTGAATTAACCACATGATTGATTGCACACACACACACCTTTAGGGTAACCTTCTTATGCTGCCTGTTGCCTTTCGATTCAAAAATATAGTCAAGTCCATCGGATACGAGGATACCTTAGCAATGTTGCCCTCAGTTCATTATCATCATCAAAGTTCTTGTCCCTCGAGGTTGCCTACGATAAAATGATGATCGTCCCTTCGAATGCTAAGGTATCCTCATTGCTTGCCTAAAATGACTATTATATCCTTCCCTAAAGACTACCTGCCCTCTTTATGGTAGGGACAAACTTATGGCGAACGATAACTCTCGATGACCCGATACATCCAATGAAAAGACTACCTACCCTCCTTATGGTATGGATAGCCCTTTCAAACGAAAATCTTAAAGAAAAAGAAAGACTTAAACTTAGGGTAAGTGCTTTTAATTGCTTACTCACTATCCAAACTCAAATTACTTTTCACACCCCTTTTTCAAATCTACTCAAAAGGCTACGCTTATTTACAAGCTAAAGTCCTTATTCAAAAATCTTTTCTAAACACACACGAAACTTTTCAAACAAATCAAACAAACACGTGAGCTAAGCAATTAAGAGCCTATGGATAACCATGGATACAAAGGGTGCTTACACCCTCCCTTTGTATAACCTACCCCCCGAACTCAAAATCTTTCTAAGGTCTTTCCTGTTCTTTTTGCCTTTCTAATTGGATAAAATAAAATTCGGTGGCGACTCTTGCTATCCGCAACATTTCAAAAAAATTAGTTCTCCCACCGTATTACAGAACTGGCGACTCTGCTGGGGATGAAAGCAATTTGAATTACTGATCCTTGATGTACCATGAATCGGGACAAGAGAGATGACTCTCCTAATGTATGGTGTCTCCTATTAACCTAATGTATGGTTCACCTAATGTATGGTGTCTTCTATAGCCTAATGTATGGCTAGCTTAATGTACGGTATCTTCCAATATAGCCTAATGTATGGCTCGCCTAGTGTACGGTATATTCCAATATAGCCTTATGTATGGCTCGCCTAATGTATGTTCTCTTCTAATATATCCTAATGTATGGCTCACCTAATGTACGGTATCTGAAGGATAGAAAAACACTTAGAAAGGGGGGGTTTGAATAAGTGTAGTTTCAAAGCTCGTAAGATAAAAATAATTTGCACAAGTATTTTTATCCTGGTTCGTTGTTAACTAAACTACTCCAGTCCACCCTATACAAGGTGATTTACCTCAACTGAGGATTTAATCCACTAATCACACGAGATTACAATGGTTTTCCACTTAGACAACTTCTAAGTCTTCTAGAGTCTTCTGATCACAACTTGATCACTCTAGGAACAACTGCTTAGAGACCTTCTAAGACTTCTCTAGAGTATACTGATCACAACCCGATCACTCTAGTCCTTTACAAATTAATGTAAACAAATTCTAAGAGTATTACAATTGTTTCTTAAAAGTATTACAACAGTAATGTAGTGAGGTTGAAGATGAAGTTTCTGAGCTTTGAATTGAACAGCGTTTCAGCAAGTTAATATTCAAGAAATTGTTAAGAATCGGTAGCCTTGCTTCTCATCAAAACTTCATTTATATAGGCGTTTGAGAATATGACCGTTGGGAGCATTTAATGCTTTGCGTATTCCGTACAGCATTGCATTTAATGTTTCACTGTTTTGTCAACTACCTCGAGCCTTGCTTTTGCTGTGACTACTGACATTGCCTTTAATAGCTTCTAACGTTCCTTTTGTCAGTCAGCATAGCCTACCATCTAGTACTTGATTCTGATTTGTTCTTTGTAAATACTACGTTGAAAATCATCAGAGTACAAACAGCTTGGTGCAGAGCATCTTCTGATCTTCAGATCTTGATATGCTTCTGAGCGTGATTCCATGACTTCAGTGCTTCTGCTTCTGAACTCAAGTTCTTCTGATGCTTCTAATAGACCATGTTCTGATTCTGCTTGACCATCTTCTGATGTCTTGCCAGATCATGTGCTGAAGTTGCATACTGAACCTTCTGAGTCAAAGCTTCTTAGCGCTGATTTGTGCATACTCATTATATATTTCCTGAAAAGGAAATTGCATAGGATTAGAGTACCACATTATCTTGAGCAAAATTCATATACATTGTTATCATCAAAACTAAGATTATTGATCAGAACAATTCTTGTTCTAACAATCTCCCCCTTTTTGATGATGACAAAAACATATATAAATGATATGAATTTGCAATCAGAATAACAGACGGAAAAGACAATTACACAGTTATAGCATAAGCATATAAACATAATGTGAATGTGTCTCCCCCTGAGATTAACAATCTCCCCCTGAGATGAATAATCTCCCCCTGAAATTAATACTAGAAGAATTTTATAAATAAAAGACTTCCCTGAGTATTTCAGTAGAGACGTTCACATATGCTTGAATTTCAGAACATTCACTGCTTCTGATTTCTGCTTCCATAGGACAGCTTCAGAACATTGAATTTCTTTAGATCCTCAGAACATTCACAGCTTCTGATTCCTGCTTCCATCGGACAGCTTCAGAACTTGAATTTCTTTGATCCTCAGAACATTCACAGCTTCGGATTCCTGCTTCCATCGGACAGCTTCAGAGCTTGAATTTCTTTGATCCTCAGAACATTCACAGCTTCTGATTTCTGCTTCCATCGGACAGCTTCAGAGCTTGAATTTCTTCTTACATCACTTCATGCTAGATTGTATCAGAACATTGTTGAATGTACCAGAGCATCATCAGAGCATCTCTACATCCTGAAATGTTACAGAACAAAACTAAACGACAAAAGTCAGCATGAATGAATCAGAACATAAAATATGTTTCAGAACACATAATATGTATTTGAGCCATATAAGCCATATAGAATGTATCAGAACATATTCTATCATCAGAATATCTGAACATTCTTCCTTCTTGCTTCTGATTCTGAAGCTTCATAGCACTCAGCTTGCTTCAAGAATTCTGAACATTCTTCCTTCTTGCTTCTGATTCTGAAGCTTCATAGCACTCAGCTTGCTTCAAGAATCCAAGAACTTGATTCATCTTGTTGCTTATTTAATCTTGAATCTTCAATTCCTGCAACAACACAACTTAGAAACATATGAAGCTTGTAGCTTCTGTTAGTAATGTGGGGACTTTCTTCCCGGCAACTGCTAATATAAATCAAATCATTTATCACTATTTCTCCCCCTTTTTGTCATAACATCAAAAAGAATGTAAAAGATTCAGATGTAAGCACAGGACAAATGGAAAGAGAAACAAATAGTCATTGATAAAATAAGCAGAAGTACAAGAGTTATGCAGAAAAAGCTTTTCATTGATTAACCAAACAGAGTTACAGAAGATGTATGCTGATACACAAGTGCAACAAGCAAAGAAAACTACAAGGACACAAAGACTACAACCCTAGCATAGTCCTAATCTAAGCCAGTATATCATGAATCCCAGCGTTGTTCTTGCCCTTGCTTGGTCATCAAATCTTGAAACTCTGCATGCCTGAGCAGCTCCCATAGAAAGAAGTAAATGAATACAAAGGAGGAACTGAGAACAGTTCACCAGGAGAGAGCGTATTCTCATATGGGATTTCCCTTAACATAGAAGTTAAGTCCTTATGGAACCTAACTTCATCCAATATCTCAAGAAAGCCTTCTTCCTTTGGACAAATGTTGATAACATCATCAAAGAAGAGATCTGACTTGAGAAAAACTTGGAATGCCATCCCGAGATATGTTTCTCATCCTGTAGCCGATTAACCCTTCCATCCGTTCTATTCAAATAGATCAGCCACTATTGAGACTTAGTTTCTTCAACTGGTTTAAAGTTTTGATGAAGAGAACTAGGCGAAGGATTCATGATGAGCGCTAGATCGATGAAGAATGAACTAGGGTTTATGCAAAAGATATTCATAGAAAAGTGAGAGAAAGAGAGAGAGAGCTCAAGGATTGATTGAAGAATGCAAAGAAATGGAGAAATAAATAGAGGGAATGTGGGGAAGGAAACGTTCTAGGGAAGGGAAACGTTTGACGGATATAAAAATGAAAAAGAAAATAAAGAAAATGATGAATGGTATTTAATGTTACGTGACAAGAGGAGAGAGAGACTATGACAAATGAAGTGATAGAACAGTTACCTAGGAAAGGCGCCTCCTCAACTGCACGCACGCTTGTCCAAATAGGGTAGACACGTGTTACCATCTGGAAAGCTAGATACAGCTGTATTTACTTTAAAAGATATTCTGAATCAACTTAGACAATGAAACGTTAGTAATAAACGAGTCACTACTTCTAATTGATTTAAGATCAGAACTTCTTATAAAACATTAATCCAATCTCATTTCAGAAGATAGTCATACATAAGATTTTCTCATCTTCTCAATCTGGGCATAAATCCATACTGATATTCTTCAGAATGAACTTAAACCTATCTTCAACAAGGGGTTTTGTAAAGATATCAGCCCATTGATGGTCTGTATCCACAAATTTTAAAGATATAACACCCTTCTGAACATAGTCCCTTATGAAATGATGTTTAATCTCAATATGTTTAGCTTTTGAATGTAAGATAGGATTCTTAGATAAACATATAGCAGAAGTATTATCATAGAAAATAGGAATGTTACTCTCATATATCTGATAATCTTCTAGATGACTTCTCATCCAGAGCATTTGAGTGCTACATCCAGCAGCAGCAACATATTCTGCTTCTGTTGTTGAGAGGGCAATAGTAGCTTGCTTCTTGCTGTACCATGAGATCAGATGACTTCCAAGAAATTGACAACTTCCAGAAGTGCTCTTTCTTTCTATTCTATCTCCAGCATAGTCAGCATCACAGAATCCTACTAAGTTGTAATCTTTGGATCTTCTGTAAACTAAACCAACATTAGTAGTACCTTTCAGATACCTCAGAATTCTCTTAACCGCAGTTAAATGAGATTCTCTCGGATCTGATTGGAATCTAGCACACAAACAAACACTGAAGAGAATGTCAGGTCTAGAAGCAGTTAGGTATAGAAGAGATCCAATCATACCTCTGTACAACTTCTGATCTACCTTCTTACTTACCTCATCCTTACCTAAGACACTTGTTGGATGCATAGGAGTTTTGGCTTCTTTGCTTTCAGAAAGATTAAACTTCTTCAAAAGTTCTTTCACATACTTCATTTGATGAACATAGGTTCCGTCAGAAGTTTGGTTGATTTGAATCCCAAGGAAATACTTGAGTTCTCCTATCATGCTCATTTCAAATTCAGCCTGCATAGACTCAGCAAACTCCTTTCCAAGTGTAGCATTAGATGTTCCAAAGATAATATCATCAACATATATTTGACAAATTAAAATATCCTTTTTAAATGTTTTACAGAAGAGAGTAGTGTCCACCTTTCCTCTAGTGAAACCATTTTCCAGAAGGAAAGAACTCAAACGTTCATACCAAGCTCTAGGAGCTTGTTTCAATCCGTATAATGATTTCTTTAATTTAAAAACATGATTTGGAGACATGGAGTCTTCAAAACCAGGAGGTTGATGGACATAAACTTCTTCATCTATTTAACCATTTAAGAAGGCACTCTTAACATCCATCTGATAAAGAGTGATGTTGTGTTGAGTGGCAAAAGAAATTAATAGACGAATAGATTCTAACCTGGCCACTGGTGCAAAGGTTTCTGTATAGTCAATCCCTTCTTGCTGACTATAGCCCTGAGCCACCAGTCTGGCTTTGTTTCTTACCACTTCACCTTTCTCACTCAGCTTGTTTCTGAATACCCACTTAGTGCCGATGATGTTAAATCCTTTTGGTCTAGGAACCAAGTCCCATACATCATTCCTTGTAAACTGATTGAGTTCTTCTTGCATGGCAATTATCCAATCTGGATCTTCTAGAGCTTGATCAACAGAAGTTGGCTCGATCAAAGAAACAAGACCTAATTGACATTCTGCATTGTTCTTAAGGAATGCCCTTGTTCTGATGGGATCATCTTTCTTTCCAAGGATCTCATCTTCTGAATGAGCTGAGGCAAGTCTAGGTGATCTTCTGATAGTTGGTTCTTCAGAAATTCGCAGATTTTCCAAGGATACAGCAACTTGATCTTTTGATTCTTTGCTGCTTTGGTTTTCAGCTTCTGAAACTTTTCTTCTTGGTTCTTCAACTTCTGAGATATCAATATCAATATCTGCAAAATTCTCAAACTGCTTTGGCTTTTCAAGACCAAGCTTATCATCAAACCTGATATTGATTGATTCTTCTACAATCAATGTTTCAGTATTGTATACTCTGTAGCCTTTAGAGCGTTCAGAATATCCAAGAAGGAAACATTTTTGTGCCTTAGAATCAAACTTACCAAGATGATCTTTAGTGTTCAGAATGAAACAAACACATCCAAAAGGATGAAAATATAAAATGTTGGGCTTTCTGTTCTTCCACAATTCATAAGGAGTCTTATTTAGAATAGGTCTTATAGATATTCTATTCTGAATATAACATGCAGTGTTTATTGCTTCTGCCCAGAAATGCTTAGCCATATTGGTTTCGTTGATCATGGTTCTGGCCATTTCTTGTAGAGTCCTATTCTTTCGTTCTACAACTCCATTTTGTTGTGGAGTTCTAGGACAAGAGAAATCTTGGGCAATACCATTTTCTTTGAAGAACTCCTCAAAGAATTTGTTCTCAAATTCACCACCATGATCACTTCTGACCTTTATGATTTTACACTCCTTCTCAGTTTGGGTCTGAGTGCAGAATTCGAAGAACACTGAATGAGACTCATCCTTGTGTTTCAAGAACTTTACCCATGACCAGCGGCTATAATCATCAACGATGACTAATCCATATTTCTTCCCTTTGACAGATGCTGTTTTGACTGGGCCAAACAGATCAATGTGCAAAAGTTCTAACGGCCTTGAGGAAGAGACAACATTCTTAGACTTGAATGCAGGTTTGGAGAACTTGCCCTTCTGACATGCTTCACAAAGAGCATCTGATTTGTATTTCAGATTAGGGAGTCCTCTAACAAGATTTAGTTTGTTAATCTGAGAAATCTTTCTCAAACTAGCATGTCCTAATCTCCTGTGCCAGACCCATTGCTCTTCAGAAACAGACATAAGAAGAGTCACCTTCTGATTCTTAAGATCCTGAAGATCTGTCTTATAAATGTTGTTCTTTCTCTTGCCTGTAAATAGTATTGAGCCATCCTTCTGACTTACAGCCTTACAAGACTTTTGATTAAAGATTATGTCATAACCATTGTCACTTAATTGACTTATGGACAATAAGTTATGAGCTAATCCATCTACTAGAAGAACATTAGAAATAGAAGGAGAGCTACCAGACTTTATAGTTCCTGAGCCAATAATTTTTCCCTTCTGATCTCCTCGAAACTTCACTTCTCCAGCAGATTTAAGCACCAGGTCTTGGAACATAGACCTTCTTCCTGTCATGTGTCGCGAGCATCCAGAGTCCAGGTACCATGACATGTTGTGCTTTTCCTTCTTTGCAGCCAAGGATATCTGCAGTAGGAATAATCTTTTCCATAGGTACCCACATTTTCTTGGGTCCTTTCTTGTTAGTTCTCCTCAAGTTCTGATTGAACTTGGGTTTAGCAAAATATTTAACAGGAGGAACAACATGATATTCTTTAGGTTTGTCAGCATGATATTTCTTAGGATGTGTCACATGCTTCTTGGTGTGAACGGTGTTAAACTTCTGTGCATGTGAAGTGAGCCTAATATCATGTGCATGGCCATATTTGAACTGATCATACAATGGCTTGTATGTGATCTTCAGATCATCAATAGGTTCAAATTTATGTGAGGTATCACCCTCATAGCCAAAACCAAACCTTCTGTTTCCAGAAACACCATATATCATAGAAGCAAGATGACTTCTGCCAATACTTCTAGATAAGAACTTTCTGAAGCTCGAGTCATATTCTTTCAGAATATGATTCATGCTAGGAATGGATTTTTCTGTTTCAGAAGGAGATCCACTATCTTTGGATAGATTTAAAACATTTTCCTTCAGTTCAGAATTTTCCACTTCCAGCTTCTTAGTTTCAAATTCAAACTGCTTCTTCAGCTTTTTGTATTTGATACTAAGATGAGCCTTGAGTTCCAGAAGTTCTGTTAAACTGGAAACTAACTCTTCTCTAGATAGTTCAGAAAATACCTCTTCAGAATCTGATTATGATGTAGATTCTGATCCACCATCCATTGTGGCCATTAGTGCCAGATTTGCCTGCTCATCTTCAGAGTCTGATTCTGATTCTGAATCATCCCATGTTGCCATAAGACCTTTCTTCTTGGGATTTTCCTTCTGAAGTTTTGGGCACTCACTTTTGAAGTGTCCTGGCTCATTGCATTCATAGCACACGACCTTTTTGTTGTCATATCTTCTGCCTCTAGAAGATTCTCCTCTTTCAGGCTTCTTTGAGCTTTTGAAGCTCCTGAACTTCCTTTGCTTGCTTTTCCAGAGTTGATTGACTCTTCTGGAAATCATGGACAATTCATCTTCTTCTTCTTCTGATTCTGATTCTTCAGAATCTTCTTCTTCAGCCTGAAAAGCGTTAGTGCATTTTTTAAAATTAGATTTTAATGCAACAGACTTACCTTTCTTCTGAGGTTCGTTTGCATCCAGCTCTATTTCATGGCTTCTCATGGCACTGATAAGCTCTTCCAACGAAACTTCATTCAGATTCTTCGCGATCTTGAATGCAGTCACCATTGGGCCCCATCTTCTGGGCAAGCTTCTGATGATCTTCTTTACATGATCAGCCTTGGTGTAGCCTTTGTCCAGAACTCTTAATCCAGCAGACAGAGTTTGAAATCTTGAAAACATCTTCTCAATGTCTTCATCATCCTCCATCTTGAAGGCTTCATACTTCTGGATTAGTGCAAGAGTTTTGGTCTCCTTGACTTGAGCATTTCCTTCATGAGTCATTTTCAAGGACTCATATATGTCATGAGTCGTTTCCCTGTTAGATATCTTCTCATACTCAGCATGAGAGATAGCATTCAGCAAAATAGTCCTGCATTTGTGATGATTTTTGAAATCTTTCTTTTGATCATCAGTCATTTCGCTTCTCGTGAGCCTTACACCAGTAGTTTTAACAGGATGTTTGTAACCATCCAACAGAAGATCCCATAGATCAGCATCCAGACCAAGAAAGTAACTTTCCAATTTATCTTTCCAATATTCAAAGTTTTCACCATCGAATATTGGTGGTCTAGTGTAACCATTGTTACCATTACCATTGTATTGCACAGCTGAGCCAGATGTAGATGTAGATGTATTTGTTGGAATTTCACCAGCCATCTTTTACTGAAGCGTTTTTCTCTTCCTGAATCTTTTCTAAACACGGTTAAGTGCTTGCACCTTAGAACCAACGCTCTGATGCCAATTGAAGGATAGAAAAACACTTAGAAAGGGGGGGGGGGTTTGAATAAGTGTAGTTTCAAAACTCGTAAGATAAAAATAATTTGCACAAGTATTTTTATCCTGGTTCGTTGTTAACTAAACTACTCCAGTCCACCCTATACAAGGTGATTTACCTCAACTGAGGATTTAATCCACTAATCACACGAGATTACAATGGTTTTCCACTTAGACAACTTCTAAGTCTTCTAGAGTCTTCTGATCACAACTTGATCACTCTAGGAACAACTGCTTAGAGACCTTCTAAGACTTCTCTAGAGTATACTTATCACAACCCGATCACTCTAGTCCTTTACAAATTAATGTAAACAAATTCTAAGAGTATTACAATTGCTTCTTAAAAGCGATAATCACAAACTGTGATATTTCTCTTACAGATATAAGCTTAGACTCACTAAAGTATTACAACAGTAATGTAGTGAGGTTGAAGATGAAGTTTCTGAGCTTTGAATTGAACAGCGTTTCAGCAAGTTAATATTCACAGAAATTGTTAAGAATCGGTAGCCTTGCTTCTCATCAGAACTTCATTTATATAGGCGTTTGAGAAGATGACCGTTGGGAGCATTTAATTCTTTGCGTATTCCGTACAACATTGCATTTAATGTTTCACTGTTTTGTCAACTACCTCGAGCCTTGCTTTTGCTGTGACTACTGACATTGCCTTTAATAGCTTCTAACGTTCCTTTTGTCAGTCAGCGTAGCCTGCCATCTAGTACTTGATTCTGATTTGTTCTTTGTAAATACTACGTTGAAAATCATCAGAGTACAAACAACTTGGTGCAGAGCATCTTATGATCTTCTGATCTTGATATGCTTCTGAGCGTGATTCCATGACTTCAGTGCTTCTGCTTCTGAACTCAAGTTCTTCTGATGCTTCTAATAGACCATGTTCTGATTCTGCTTGACCATCTTCTAATGTCTTGCCAGATCATGTGCTGAAGTTGCATACTGAACCTTCTGAGTCAAAGCTTCTTAGCGCTGATTTGTGCATACTCTTTATATATTTCCTGAAAGGGAAATTGCATAGGATTAGAGTACCACATTATCTTGAGCAAAATTCATATACATTGTTATCATCTAAACTAAGATTATTGATCAGAACAATTCTTGTTCTAACAGTATCTTCTAATATAGCCTAATGTATGGCTCGCCTAATGTACGGTATATTCTAATATAGCCTAATGTATGGCTCGCCTAATGTACGGTATCTTCCAATATAGCCTAATGTACGGCTCGCCTAATGTACGGCTCGCCTAATATAGCCTAATGTATGGCTCGCCTAATGCATGGTCCCTTACGAGATAGCCTAGTGGATGGCTCACTTTGTTATACCCTAATTTTGACCCCCTTGAGATGTCGCACCTCCAGACATTTCATCAACTCAAGACAAGTACCTAGAGCAGTCATTTGTTTATCTGGTCCTCAACCGAGGGTGTTCAAGAACAAAGGAGCTCAGACAAAGGATCAATCAATAAGAGAATGACCTCTAATACAATTATGGGACTCAAATGATTCATTTATTCACCTATGCTGATTAGACACCAGTCATCAGCACTCAGGTTTGCTCAGGTCACCAGACTAGGGTTTTGAGCCCATCAAGGACTGAAATCAGGGACCACATTTGGGAAGCCCTAAAAAGCTCCAGGACATCACTCAAAGGGTTAAATCACCTTCAAATGATCCATATGACAATATCCACTGGGCATTGTACTTCAATTCAAGATCTATAGTCATCAATTTCATCTGGTCTATAATTAGGGTTTTTGACCTAAATTACCTGGACAGTTGACTTTTAATCAGGACATGGATCCACAACTCAAAACATGGCTCAAGAACTTCTATCACCTCAATATAATCCATTCATACCATTCATTTGAGGAGAGCTTGATTCATCACAAAAGTCCAAGATTTCACTTCATCTGGAAAAAGTCAATTGTACAAGATCACCTTTGACTTTTAGGGTTTTGGGTCAAACCATGACTTTTAAGGATCAATATCATCAATATGTGATTATTGAAGTCATTTGACCAAAGAAAATCAAGAAAATCCATCAAGGATCAAAAAGTCAAACTAGTGCATTTTGACCTAGTTCATGGATCTCAAAATTTCACCTACACAACTCAATAAACTTCCAACATGAAAGTTGTAGATCTTGTAAAATAAAACAACTTCTCAAATGATTTTTAACCTAGTTTTCTTCAAATGATTTTGAAGAAACTCCAAACTAGTGAATTGAAGTACATGTTAAGGGCTTTCCAAATTGTGCTAAACCTTCTCCAAATTCATTTTGAGCTAAGAGTTATACTTGTTCAAAGTTGGGCTCATGAAGAGAAATTATAGGTCATGTACAATTTTGGAACTTTGCAAATCTGTGCAAATGCCTCTACCAATTGATGCTACATGATACATAACACATCAGTAGAGATGCCATGCATCCATTTACATCATTGCATAAGGATTGAAGAATATTCCCAAAAACAAAGACATGTGATTATGTAATGATTACATTTGAGAATTTATGGCAAAAGAGTGAATCACCAAAGGAATCTTCTCCCAACAAATTGGAGCACATTTCTGTAACAAAATTGTCCCCTAAGATCAAGCAAAACCGAGGGCTAGGGGAGTGGTATCAAAAATCCATCATTGAATCTTGGAGATTCCTTGAATTTCTTCATAGCCAAGAAACCAAAGTGACTTCACTAAGAAAGCTCACTCTCTGCAATTACACTGAGTTCTTTGCCTATAAATAGAAGAGCATACCTCAGTAATAAGCACACCAAAGCAACTCAAGAATCTTGCTTTCTCATTCTCTCCCTCATGCTTATGGTTTTCAAAAGTTCTTTGGCAAGAAGAATCGAATTCTTCAAACCAGAGCTTTTCTTTTGAAAGTAAGCCTTCTAACATCTGAAGGAGGTTCATTAGAAGTGATCCAAGTACCTGGAACACTTCTGTAAGTGCAAGAACACCATCTTCACTTTCATTTTGGAGCCTAAGCAGTTGGAGGTTTGTAGAACATTTCAGAAGGTGTCAAACAAGTCTAAGCATTCAGACACAATCCTTAGGGTGTAGTGAAGCTATCTAGATGGTCGCAGCTCATCTTTAAGTGCAGAAGCACTAACCTCCATGCTCACTTGAAGCTCAAATAGAAGGAGTCGAGCAAAGCATTTCAGAAGCTTTCAAAGTGATTCAAGTGCCCAGATAGCACCAACAAGGTCCCAGGAAGCATTTGTGGTCATTCATCCATATCTCGATACCAATTCATTCAGCATCATCAGAGGATTAAAAACCCTCTATCATAATTCATTAATTCTTCAGCATCATCATTTAATTTTGTTTTTAAATTCTAGGGTTCTTCACGTATTTCAGTTAATTCATTGGATGTAGTTAATATAAATTTATGTTAGTTACATATCTGGACTCGTGAGGAAATTTAGAGTGAAATTCATGTTTACATCATCCTGTTTGGTTGAGAAATGAGCAAAATTCATGGCGCGCAAAATTCAAATCCCTGGGTTGAAGTTTATTTTATTTTGAGTGGTAGGCGTTTTATAAACGAATTCATCGTTTGCCCTAGTGGCCTCACATGCGCTCTTAATACTCTCTTGCCCACAAGTCTGGGGTTCGAATCCCCCTCGCCCCAGACTTTTTGATTCTTTTATTTTTCAATGATTTTCAACTTGTTTTAAATCATAACTGAATGGGTGTGTGTTATAGTCACAAACTAGCGCTTGGCCCATTGGTGTTATTTTGAACTAGGATTTCAAGGGCGTGTGTTCAAACCTTGGTGAGACCAAAACCTATTTTTTACCACAATTTTCTTTCATTTTCTTCATAAACTTCACATAATTAATTTACCTATCAAATTAAATCATTTCCTTTTGATTTTTTACACACTCTTCATTTAATATATCTATTTTATGAATAATAAAAATATCACAAAAATATTATTTACTTGATATAATTTTATTAGGTTTAAAATAACATATTTTTAAGTATTTTTTTAATACTTTATATATAGTTTTCTCTTGATTTTCAAAACCTAATCTCTTGTAAACATTTTTGTGATAAAACCCTAGTCATTTAGGTCTTAATTAGGTGTAGACTTTGTCTTTACCCTAATTAAGTTGACTTTTGTCAATTTTCAAACTATTTTCAAACTCCGATTTAAACAGACGATCCAGGTTTTCATAGTTTGTTTTCAAAACTGTATTTCTTTACAAAATCTTCTCATCTGTTTTCAAAATATTCTTCTGGTATTTGAATGGCATTATTCCCGGTGAAACTCATCAAATACCTATGTGACCTAGTGTCGATCTTCACTTCTTCTGTTTTCAAAACAAAAACATTTCAAAACTGTTTACAATTAAACCTTCAACTGTTGCCAATAAACAACCAAGCTACTGGTAAGGCTTTGTACATACATCTTCAAAGGCCTCCACTCCATCCAGGTTAGGCTTTATAGCTTTCCATTTACAAGCTTTCATTTAAATTTATGTCAAATATAAACTATATATATATATATATATTGTTTAGAACTACGTCTGAGTACAACCTTAGGACAGATAAACCATATATATACATATTATAGGACTATGGCCTCTGACTGAGAATGTCTTCTTGGTGAAGGCTCTTTCCTAATTATTCCCGGTGATACATCTTGAAAAAAGCCTTAGAACAAAAATAGGGCACATCCACCCAAGAGGAATTATTCCCGGTGAAACTTCTTACCCATTTGCTTAGAGCCAAACTAAGTTCAAAACCACATAGCTTTCTCTTGTGCTATAAAAAGGACCCTCGATGACCCTCAATTAGCCTCCTCCTGGGCTTATAATACAAGGACCCACAGGCTTCTTAAAAGCATATTCCCAGCTTTCTCTTGAGCTTGTATACAAGGACCCATCAGGTTTCTTATAAACATAGGAACAGGTCTTTAGTCACCTTTTGACCTACCCTGGTGAGATTCTTCAACTCTTTAAACCAGACTTCAAACAAGCTAAGAATGTCTTAATCTCAGTATTGAGTCCACCTTTTGGAATGAGAGACATGGACAGTCTCTGTCTCCTTTATTCTCAATCTCCAATATTTTTCCTTCTTAGCAGAGTCTAGGTTCCACATCTGTCTATCCTTAGTCAGAGTCATCCTTAATCTTGGGCTTTAAACAAGAAGTCTAAAACATTTAATTAAGTCCCCTAGAACGGGTTAGCCTCCATCATTCCTCCATTTTAAAAAAATCCCGTGGAAAGGGTTAGCCTCCATCATTCCTCCATTTTAATAAAATCCCCTGGAAAGGGTTAGCCTCCAAAAACACTCCTTTAAAAATCCAAAATTCCCTGGAAAGGGTTAGCTTCCACATCAATCTTTTAAAGTCAAAACCCCTGGAAAGGGTTAGCCTCTAAAATCAATCTTTCAAAGTCAAAACCTCTGGAAAGGGTCAGCCTCCAAAATCAATCCTTCAAATGCAAATTCCCTGGAAAGGGTTAGCTTCCACATCAATATTCATTAAGTCAAAAACCCCTGGAAAGGGTCAGCCTCCAAAATCAATCCTTCAAATCCAAATTCCCTGGAAAGGGTTAGCTTCCAAAATCATCTTTCGAACCTTCAAAACTCTCCAATACAGTTTAGGTCAATTACTCAAACAAATCCCCCAGTAGAGTCAATCTTCAAACCTGGGTCTTTCATTCATCAATCCCTACTTAACAAAAGCACAATCCCTAGGAGGGTCAACCTTTAGTCTTTAAAACAATAAAGTAATCCTCAACAGAGTAATCCCCTCTGAGTCAAAAGATCCCACACTGGTAGATCTTTCCCCATTTAAGAGCCAGCCACAACCTTGGGCTTTGTACAAGGCAGATACTCCCTTTAGAGTCAAAAACCCTACTCATAGGTATTCCCCTATTCAGAGTCAGCCACAACCTTGGGCTTTGTACAAGGAAGATAATAGAGTCTCCCTAGTGAGTCCTCCCCCATTAAGTAGCCACAACCTTGGGCTTTGTACAATGTAGATAAACATCATTTCTTGTGTCAAAAGATTCCTAACCGTCAGGATCGTTTCCCTAGAGAGTCAGCCACAACCTTGGCCTTTGTACAAGGCACATAAAAAATAGAGTCATTCATAGTCTCCAAGATCTGTTTCCTCAACAGTCAGCCACAACCTTGGGCTTCGTACAAGGCAGAAAACAATTTCTTCCCTAGCTAGAGTCAGCCACAACCTTGGGCTTCAAACAAGGCACAAAATAGAGTCTCCCTAGGTAGAGTCAGCCACAATTCTGGGCTTTGTACAGAACACTAAATAAACCTTTCAATAAAAAAACAAAATAAACACTCTCCATCTAGAGTCAGCCTCAATTCTAGGCTTCATACAGAACACACATCATTCAGTTAAAAGTCAATTCCCAGTGGAGTCATCTCCCAGAGTTAATAAAAACCTTTTAAGCCTCAAGATTTGGCCTCATACAAGCCAGCTAAAAATCAAGTCTTTCATACAATAGATAGACATAGCTTATCACTATAGAGAGATATTTCTCCTATCTCACCACATTCAAACAAACAAACAAACATTTCAATTTCAATTTTAAACATTCTCCCATTTAGGATTTTGAAAGGCATGCTCTGAGGCACACACACCCAGACTTGTACACTTTCCCTAATTTGGTCGAGAATCTTTCTTTCATTCAAGAGACACGCGACTGGCATACTTGCACACACACACACACACAAGTAGGGTGCCTCTCTTAATGAAATGAACTCAGCTTTTCTGTCACTTTTAATGTTTGTGGTGGAATAGTAGGAATACCTCTATGTAAAGATGACTTTATTTCTATTTACTGTAAACAGAGATTTAATTCAAGCTTCAACCTTGAGCTTCAAGCAAGGCACCCAAAAAAATCAATTAATTTCCCTAATTAGTTCCCCGAACTACAAAAAGCTCTAACTTCCATTAGGGATATGTAGGCATGAGATTCCAAAGGAATCTCCGCGAGCTAATCAAAAAAACAAAAACAATCAGTTCATCTGTCTTTCATTCAATTCAATTCAATTCTATCTCCTAACACAAAGGAGAAACTTTCCCAATCAAGCAGCAACACACACACATAGACACAGAGAAGGTTCCCGTAGAGTACTACGGATATGTAGGGTGCTTAAAACCTTCCCTATGTATAACCGACCTCCCGGACTCCAGAATTTCTAGTCTAGGTGAATCCCCACACTTAGCAAACTCCTAGGGTTTATTTGAGATCTTTTTCCCTTCCTCTTCGTAGGATAATTAAAAAGTTCGTGTGCTATCGTAGGAAGAACTGAAATAAAATTCATCCCACAAGAGCGTTCTCTCCTTCCAAATTTCGCGTGAAGGGTTTAGCGTGCCGTCCTCCCAAGTGAAACGGGGAGGTAAAAAATTCAACACCACATAAAAATGGCGACTCTGCTGGGGAAAAGTAATAACCTTGGTTTTCATCCAAACCAATGGTTAACCTGTGCTAGTCCAACCCCAATGAGGAATTAGGGATGCCAAATTCCCCCTCAAACAAGAGAGGTCCTGCCTAACGTCTGTGTCATTTCATGTGTTTGTTGCATTTATACTTGTTTATTTTTATATGTTCTGTATCGGGAAAGGGCTTGATTCCCCCTTGTGGTGAGAATTCCTATACCGGGATTTGAGTGCAACATAAGATAGGATGGAGGATGTCTTCTCGGTGAAACCCTCTAATCTTGGTTCCCAAATCTACTCTTGGGATTGGCCTGGCTGGTTGTGATTAACTGTGCCAATGCATTCCGAGACTGATTTGTACCAAGAGGACCTAGAAACACATTAACCCCACTTAAAGCCTCGTAGGACGTAGAGCGGTGATTACGAAAGTAATTTTCATGCAGATACTACACTCAAAGAAAACTCTCTTGAAGATACTAGTCAACGTATCTTTAAGATTGAGCAAAAGCTCTGGGACCCCTAGAACCCGTTCTACAGGTACAAAAATCCTTATCCATAGTTTACCCTGGGGCGAGGTTAGCGACGTGACTCCATGACCACTATACCCTTCTACGCCATGTTTGTTAAAAACTCTTGTGTGCGCATTCATGCATTCATGCATTCATCATAATAATAAAAACAAAAAGTCTTTTTCGAGTCGTTTTTCAAGGAAACTAAATAATGAACGTTTTGAACTTCATAGAGTGAAAGACAGAAACGGAGAAAGGACTTAAGGATCTATACCATGGATTACGGAAGAAAGAGAGCTAGGAAATACACCTTCAAAATTCCTAAGGTCGAGGAATTGGAAAAGCTCGGAAAATTGGTGGTCAACCCCTAGGCTTTCAAGGAGAAGTATGGAAAACTTCAGCCTCTTCTTAATACCAACATTGTGGATGGGATCCTTCCCACTTTGGTACAGTTTTACGATCCAACGTATCACTGCTTTACCTTTCCAGATTATCAACTCATGCCTACGTTGGAGGAGTACTCTCGTCTGGTTGGAATACCCGTGTACGCGCAAGATTTGTACTCCGGTTTGGAAAAGAATCCTGACGACATTATTATTGTTGCAAATACTCCCTTGAACATAGTCGACATCAGAACTCATATGGTGAGTAAAGGAGGAATTCAAGGATTTCCCTCCAAGTTCCTATTAGATCAAGCTCGGTACTTTGTCAGCATCCAAGATATGAGTGCTTTTGAGGAAATCTTGGCATTACTTATCTACGGATTGTTTTTGTTTCCTAACATTGACAATTTCGTCGACATTAATGCAATTAAGATCTTCTTGATTGGAAATCCAGTTCCAACCTTGCTTGCGGATGCTTACCACTCTGTGCATTCAAGAAACCTGCATCAAGGAGGATTAATCACATGCTGCGTACCGTTGTTATACGAATGGTTCGTCTCGCACCTGCCAAAGTCTAGCACTTTCTGGAACCTGAGGGATGGCCTTCACTGGTCACAGAAAATCATGTCCCTCACTCACTCGGACATTGATTGGTGTAGTCCTGACAATGACGAAACCAAGATCATCTTCAGTTGCGGAAGTTATCCCAACATACCCCGTATTGGAACTAAGGGAGGAATCAATTATAATCCAGCTTTAGCCCGTCGTCAATATGGCTATCCCATGAAAAACATACCAAGTAGCGTTCAATTCGAGGGTTTATTCTTCAAGAACATCGACGATCATGGTAACATGCCGAAGAAGGAAATTGTCCAAGCCTAGCGTCTTGTTCACACAAAAGGGAGAAGATTGTTAGGAAAACATATTTGCATCTCCCTGGATCCTTACCTTCAATGGGTACGCGTCAGGGCATTCAAGCTCAGGATGCCATATCAGCGTCAAGAACCTATTCCCCTAAGGGAACCAATTTTCCTTTTCTCCACCGATGTTGAGAAACTACAAACGGCATTAACCAAGGTGTGTGAAGAAAGGATTGCTTGGAGAAACAAGTATCGAATCGTCAACACGGAAAATGTTGAGATTCAGAACATCCTAAGAAGGAAGGATGAGTTACTTGAAGTACTCGAACGACAAGTGACACAAACGTCACTTTCTCACCATATCCCTCCTGCTTCCTGGATCATCGATCAGCTCACGTCAGAAAATGTTCAGCTCAAGAAACAGAAGAAGATGTTAGAACGTGAAGTTGGCTCTTCGTCAAAGTTTTAGAGTCCTTTCTCTCTGTTTCTCTGTATTTCCCTTTTCAAAGTGTGTAAAAATTGGCGTTTTTGCTTAATCAATAAAAGCTTGATGTTTCATAACGTAATTATGGTGTTTCCTTGAAAAAAATTAATTTAATTGCATGCATCACTTTAGTCGTGAGCACTGACACGAGAATTGTCGCGGATCTAATTGTCACTTTCCTTTCTCCAAAAAGAGAGGAGGAGGAGAAGGTGAAGGAAAGACATTCAAGCTGTCTCATTCATACAACACTCGTTCAAGTCGCAAGAAAAGAATGAATGACTTAGAGCCAGAGAATGGAGAACTCAAAGAAGAGGTCACTACTCTCAAAGAATTTGTTGAAAGACTCAACAACATGGTAGAAGCCCTGGTGGTTGCACAAAATCAACCTCCGCCAAAAGAACCACAAAGGACTATGGTTTCCGAGATTGTTTTTACTCATATTCCTCAATATGCCATGCCGCCCAACCGACCTTGGGGAATGCCGTATAACTTCACTCCAAAAGGGTACATACCCCCAGTTTCTGATGTTCCAAGAGTCACAATGGATATGCATCCACCGGAGGGTTACAAACCTCCGGAAATTGAAGTTCCAAGAGCAACAGCTACGGGTTTCATACAACAGAATGCTGAGATACCAAGATCTGCTTCCATCATAACTTTTCCTCCACCAGGCGGACAAGTTTATCATCACGCTCCCAGTGAGGACGCTGGCGTGTATGAAAGATTGGACGAGTTCCAGGAATAGTTTCTGCAAATGCAAAAGGAACTCGAGACTCTCTGAGGACCAGATTTATTTGGAAAGAACGCTGCAGACCTCTGTTTGGTTCCAAATGTTAAGATTCCTCACAAATTCAAAGTACCAGATTTCGAGAAGTACAAAAGGAATTCATGCCCACAAAGTCACCTCGTGATGTACGCTCGAAGGATGTCGACTCAGACTGATAATCAACAATTGCTCACTCATTATTTTCAAGACAGCCTGACTGGTGCCGCACTCAAATGGTACATGAACTTGGACAGTTTAGAGATTCGTACTTTTCGAGACCTCGGAGAGGCCTTCGTCAAACAGTATAAGTACAATCTAAATATGGCTCCCGACAGAGATCAACTCCGGGACATGACTCAAAAGGATAAAGAGAGTTTCAAAGAATACGCTCAGAGATGGCGTGAAGTTGCTGCTCAAATTTGTCATCCTCTTGAAGAGAAAGAAATGACAAAAATATATCTCAAGACCTTGAGTTCATTTTACTACGGACAAATGGTCGCCAGCGTCCCTAGTGACTTTACCGAGATGGTAAACATGAGTGTACGTCTAGAAGAAGCAGTTCGAGAAGGACGCTTGAACAAAGAATCAAAATCTTCTTATTGGTCCTAGGAAGTATGGAAGTTCTTTCCAGAAGAAAAAGGATCAAGACGTCAGAAATGTCTTGCACAAAGCAAGAAAGAGGTTTCAACCTCAAGTTGCTACAATAACTCCGGTTGTTAGCTCAGCGCCAGCTTATCAACCTCAGGTTTCTCCACAACCATTTCAACAAAGGTCACAACAACCCAGCAACAGGTTCGACCTCCAAATTTCAACAACAATCGGGCTCCAAGGTATCCTGCCTTTGACCCCGTACCAATGCCGTATGCGGAATTGTTTCCAACTCTACTGGCAAAAGGACTCATTCAGACGAAGAGTCCTCCAAATCCTGCAAATGAATCCTCACCTTGGTTCAAGGCTGACCAATCTTATCCCTATCATCAGGGGGCACCAGGGCACTGCATTGAGAACTGTTTCCCTTTCAAGGCCGATGTTCAAAGATTAGTAAAAAGTGGAATGCTATCCTTCAAAGATACTAATCCTAACGTCCAAGCAAATTCTTTGCCGCAGCATAAAGAAGATTCAGTAAATCTGATAGATCAACACCCCAATGTCATTCAAATCTACGACATCCGTTAAATAGGGGAAAATCTTGTCAGAATGCACGCTAGGCAAGCTGGGTACAGCCACGTACCACCTCACAACTACTTCACATGGGAAATTTGTCCTAAGAATAATCAAGGATGTGTTGTAGTTCAAGCTGCATTACAAGAACAAATGGACTTAGGATGGTGTCATACCCCAAAATTTGCCCTCATATAATTACAAATGTTATTTTATTTAGATTAAGTGACATAGTCCAATCGATAAGGAGGTAAGGCTTGCAGGTACAATGTTCCGGGTTCGAATCCCACTACTGACATTTTTTTTTTATTTTTGTTACTAACTTATTTATGTTTTTTAAACTTTATTTCAATTTTTAAACCACAAAATTGTATTTTTTTATTATTTAATTTTTATTTTCGTTTTTTATTTTAGGTATATTTTAAATATAGTATTTTTCTATTTTTGTTTATTTTTAATACAAAAGTAACCTAAAAAAAAATATCATAAAAATATAATTGGTAATTTTTATTTTTTTCTTTTGCTGCAAGTCAATTTCATTGAAGTATTTAATTTGATTTTCTCTATGTTTAGAAAAAAAAATCAAAACAAATATTTCTTTGAATTTTAATTGTGTTATTGATTTTTATTTTTATTGATTTTATTTCCTTTTAAGTTAACCTAATTGAACCCTATAAATAAATCATCTTTGTACAATAACAGGGACTTTTTTTTGGCAAGCATAATAGGGTTTCAAGCTTCCAAATAATGGCAAGGAACTAGGGCAAGCAAGAGTTCTGGTTACAGCCACATTCACCCCATTCCAATGGTAGCATTCCCTTCCTGAGCCTTCCATGAACTCATGCTAGTCTGCCTCGAAGCCTCAAAGTGCCCAGAATAGTGCATCTAAGCTTGCACCGATTGGTGAGTTTTCACCACTTTTAAATTCATGATTTAATCGTATTCGGTAGTATACTAACGTTTAATCAAGTTTATGTGAGTTGTTGGATTGCTTCTGGGCAATTGAATCATAATTTTTACGTGAGAAACTGTTGTCCGCCATTGTTGCACCGTATTGCTTTGTGTTGTTGGTATCTCATTATGCAGGCCGATTCATGACAAAAGGATTATTCCATTGGATTCAGAAGGTGTGAAATCATCGATCTGGGTTCTTATTTCATGGAAAACGATGCGTTTTCGAGTGTTTTAGGGAGGCTGCAAGTCGGAGAAGACGACCGGAGTTCGTCTCCGGCGTCTCTGCGTTTTGGTTCAGGCGGCACCGGCGTGTCACACGGTGATTCGTCCACTCTGTATGGAGAGACCCTTGACCATACGTGGCGTGATGCGATTGGAGAGTCAACTCTGCCAGACTCTCTCTCTCTCTCCATATCATTGGTGTGCACAAGGGGTACTGGGGCCCACACGAGGTTTTGTTTGACTTCCCTCCATTAGCGTTTTTATTTTTATTTATTCCTTATGAATGACATTATAAACAGCAAATGAGCATTGGTCTAGTGGTGAGAGGGACACGCATGTTACCCAGAGGGAGGGGGTTCGAACCTCCCAAAAGACCATCTATTTTTTTTAGTGATTGGAGGTTCAATGTTAATCATGGATCATGTGCATGAGACTCACGCATAGCTACTGTACATCCTCACATCCAGGCCCTTAGATCTCCTATGATTCCAATCTAACGTACTAGGATTGCAAAGCTTATCATGGACCTCCCAGGCATATCATACAGAATCGCACCCGGGTTTCTTTATTTATATTTTCTATTCATTTATATGTTATTTATTTAATTGTTTTAATTTTTGTTAATTAGGATTAAATAATAAATTTAGGATTATAATTAGGACTTAGGATTATTTCCTCTATTATTTTTCCGACTATTCGATTTATTTATTTTAATTAACTTTAACTATCACAAATCAAAAAAAACCCTAGAAAGTCATAATGCATTAGGGTTCACTCAATCCCATTGGCCCTTGGCCAAATATTAGGATTTAAATTATTATTCGTTTCGACTAAATTTATTGGTCGCGATGATTAATAATCGATTAATTTAATTAATCAAATCCTATAAATTAAAATAATATAATTCAAATAAACTCATTTTTGCTAAATGGTTTTAACCAAAGTTATTGGTTACGATGATTAGCATTTCCTCTTTATCAAATTCGTTATTATTTGTAATCAAATCTATTGATTATGAGGGGTAACGATAAAATGTAATAAATAAAACACATCAATTTGCTAACGGTGATAATCGAATCAATCGATTAGAATAATTAGCAATGCTTTTATTAATCTGTTAATTATGGTGATCAAACCTATTGATCATCGCGATTAATGGTAACAAATTAAAATCAGGGTTGTACGCCCATCTCAAAACACTTTTCAAACCTTTCAAAAACTTCAATTTCAAAATACGGATTTTTATCCTCATTCAAAACTACGATAGGCAACTCAAAAGCCTTCAAACCATCTCAAATCAAATTTCAATTCTAAGGCGTACAATCCTGTCCCCGAACTACGTAGACTCTGATCCTCCCTAAGGAGGTACGTAGGCACTTGGCAACAAGGCGAGTCCCCCTCCTCCAAATCTTAATCATGTCCATAATTAAGCCTTTAACCCTATTAATTATCTGTTACCTTTCTTTATGTTTTTTGCCATAACCCTTATCTTTGCAATGTTAACCTTTAGGAAAGGGTTTTGGGTGCCTAACACCTTCCCTTAACCCGAATATAGTATCTTACCTTGAATCTCGTAACCATTAAAGGTTTCCTATTCGCCTTGGTAGAATAGGTGGCGACTCTCTCCCTCCTCCAAATCTTAATCATGTCCATAATTAAGCCTTTAACCCTATTAATTATCTGTTACCTTTCTTTATGTTTTTTGCCATAACCCTTATCTTTGCAATGTTAACCTTTAGGAAAGGGTTTTGGGTGCCTAACACCTTCCCTTAACCCGAATATAGTATCTTACCTTGAATCTCGTAACCATTAAAGGTTTCCTATTCGCCTTGGTAGAATAGGTGGCGACTCTCTGAGTTTTAAATTTTAGGGCAGGTTGCTACAGCTGGCGACTCTGCTGGGGACAACTTAGTAGTGAATACTATGCTCCTATAGGTTTTAGGTTTTGGTAGGGTTTAGGTTTGACAACTTTTTAGGGTTTGGCTAATTCGCCTTTTTTAGGGTTTGTAATAATTTTTTTTATTTTTTATTTTAAAAAAAAATTTTGTTTATTTGTTTTTATCTAAAAAATATTTAATTGTTTATAATATGTTTATATTTAATTATTTATGTTAATATATTTATATCTAATTGCCTGTTGTTATATTTTTATATGCATTGCTGGTATTTTCTATGTTGTGTTAAACCCTAAGTGTGGGAGTTAACTTTGAGATCAATAGGGGAGCATGAATCGCCTACGAGTCTCATTGATAACTCCACTCGGAGTGGGTTGAATATTCGGAAATGTCCAAAACGAGGCTTGACTTTGTTGAGGGCAGGACGGGATATTTGGCTGATCTCTCCGGGAACCTACCCCAAAAATTCGAACCTCATGGATAAAATGAGTTGTTCTAAAATCCGAAGAGACAAAAAAGTCTCGGAGGCTACGAACGACCCCATGAGACCTTCTAGAACCCCCCTATAAAAAGTTTAGCTCCCAAGAGCCGCTACGTCGAACCTATGAACCTGGATTTCTTGAAATATTATGATCGGATTTGCATTTTTGTCTTGTTTGATTTGTTTTTTGGTTTGTTGCTATATCTTTGTGTTTGCATGCATCATTCCTCATGTGCATTCTTGCATCACATCTTATTCAAAAAAGGGAAGAAGAAAAAAGGATATCATGCATATCATGCATGGCATACACATCATTTTCATGACATTAAGAGAAGATTCCTCTTCTATCTCCAAAACAAGGGACCATTGGGAAGGATAACCTAACATCCCGACCATATTATCCAACAAGATTTCAGCAGAAGAGATCAATGGATCAGCAAAAGCAACAGGGGGGCCAACGCACCTTGAGGTCCAAGCCAAAACGATCATTCACTCCGTTGTACATGCCATTGTCTCAAGCTTTGCAACGTCTGCTCAGTAAGAACTTGATAACTCTGCTGCCTCCATACTCAGCTCCAGCTAACCCCGCTCCCGGGTACAAGCATCATGCTAGGTGCGCTTATCATTCAGATAGTCCTGGTCATGATACAGAGGATTGTGGGCCATTGAAGCACAAGATCCAAGATTGGATTGAAGAAGGGCTCATTAAGTTCGAAGATCCTAGCAAGTCTAAAGCCATAGGTGGCTAGAAGGAGGATTTCATAGATCATTAGTTTTGTTTTCATTCGCAATTTCTTTCCGTTTGTTTAAACATTAGTCTTACGACATATGCTATGTACTTTACAACAATCATTAATGCATTGCTTACGTTTGTCTTGTTTCATTCCTAGTGTTCTCACTATATTTAAAACTGTGTTTTTATTTGGTTTTCTTCTTTGTGATATTCAACTCTCGATCAAAGTCGTACACCTTTTGAGGGAGAATGACGAAAACGATACCATAATTTCATACACTACGCTTTCGAACAGACCGTGTTGACGATGTACAGGTATTGTTTCAATTCCTAAATAACGGAGATATAAGGATGTTAATCCCTCGTCAACCCCTTTGAGCCCAAAGAAGTAGGAGTTTTCCTTCATACAAAATAGAACCCTTAATATATAACCTGGGGTAGGGTAGCTGCTCAGTTAACTTAATTATTCCAAACTGTTCCTTTGAACATAATCACCGATGGTTCCCCATCATCATTATGTCCGGCAGTCAATGTCCGCAAAGAAAAAGAAAGCAATGCAAAGGTCTGCTAAGTCAAAACCTATTAAGGAGACTTAGGCAAAATTGGGGCATCCCGCTGACTGTAGTTTTAAAACGAACAGTTCATGCAAAAGTTCGGGATAACAAAGTTGAAAAGAGGTCACTATATACGTCGACAAAAATATTACAAGGAAAATGACTGCCTTTGCAAATAAATCTTTGGTTTTTGAACCATCATGAGCATCAGTATTCCCAAAGTCTTTTGGAGACTAAACGCATAGTCAACTGAGCATAGGACTGGAGAACATCACGAAGATAGGGATGGGTGCAAATAAACTTTGAGCCTCTATCTTTTGTTTCTTTAAACCGTGAACCAGGCCACGTTACAACCCTTAAAAGTCCTAACTGAAGCATGGTTAGTTCAAAAGCATACTGTTACCAAAGGTATCCCGACTCCTTAAGGTCTACTATAACTTTTGAGTTGATATCACTTTCTTACAAAAAAAAAAACTTCGTTTTATTCAAAAAAAATGTTTTTAAACTTTCAAGACAAACATATGCATTCGCATCTTATGAATTTCATTACAAAGTACACTTGTCTATGTAGTTTCAGATGTTTAAACATCAGGGAGAAGTTGCATGGGGCATGGCTAATGGCTAAAAATCCTACTGACTGACGAAGTAGCTTTAAAAACTCGTCGAAAGAAGAAACATCCCTTATGCATGACTGGAATGGCTAATGTGTACACATGGCATAACTCGTCATTATACCATTTACATGGGGCAAATCTAATCAAGATCCATAGAATCTCTCGAAGACGCTGAAGAGCCCATGGGGCAAGCCCATTACCTGGGGGAACGTTGCAAAGGTCACTCAGTATCAGATGGTGTCAATGCCAGTCTCACATCCTTTCCAGGAACCTTTATAGGATACTTCTCAATCTGTCCATATAGTCTTCTTTAAGACATGTTCAAATACTTCTCACCCTTTTTAGGAGCCTTGTTCAGACAATCTTTTAAAGACCCACCTTCTTATCCTTTCTATTTTTAAACCCTTTCAAACAGTCTTCTCTAAGACATATTCCTTTCCAAGAACCTTTTCTAGGTAGTCTTCTGTAAGACATCTCTTAATTTTTTTTAGTTAGTCTTTTAAGACATATTCAAACTTCTCTTATGCTTTCAAGAACCTTGTCAAACTTTGTTTAAAGTACAGAGTCTTCTCTAAGACAGTTCACCATCCTTTTTAGGGTGATCTTCTTCAAGATATCTTTTCCTAAGTTTTGTTTAAAACGCCACAAAAAAAAACAGTCTCTATCCTCTATAGGAATATTTTGACCCTCTGCACAAACACATCCCTTTAAGCTTTGTTTAAAGCGCGATCTTATTTAAGACAATCTCCCATTTCTTTCCAAGGACCTCTTCAGGTAGTCTTATAGAAGGCATCATCTCATCCTAAGTACTCAGCAAATCATTGTCCGTCAGGATGCAACCTAAACGCATGACTCATTCTGAAAAGCATCTGCTTCACATTCAAATCAACACTTAGCATCAAGGAGACCTCAAAATTGGTCTAATCAAAGACGATCATTCCTGATAAAGACTCTTGAATGGGGAAACCACATCCAGAGGGTTTTCCTAAAACAGGGGCATACAACCAAGGATCCTATTGACTAGGGGCATATCTTTCAAGAATTCAAACACTAGGGCAATGCATATCAGGCAAGACATGGTGAAATTCGAGTTCTCTCTAAAGGTCCTTCCTTCAGGTTAAAGGGCACGTCTCCAAATTTCTGATATTCGGAAAGTCACACTAGTATCATACAAGGAGCATTGTTGCATAATCGATCTCCCCACGCCCGTACTATTTACGTCCCGCAGTGTGGGATCGGCATACATGCATAATTCTCATTTATTTTGAGAATCTCATTACATGACACATGCATCATGACATTGCATAAAACTAACGCTGCCTTTTCAGGTCACTTCATAATCAAAAGGATGTTATCATCCAATTACAGTGCAAATACGATCGTATCAACGATTCAATCTTAACAGATACAATTCTAATACCTCATTCCAAGTCTTTCTTCAAAGACAATCCAGAAGCAATCTAAGAATTTCTCACCTCTCCAGGTAGTCTTGTCCAAGACAATTATCCTAACCTTTCCAAACAGTCTTGTTTAAGACATATCCTAAACCTTTCTAGGTAGTTTTGTTTAAAACGTATCATATCCTTTATAGGAACCTTTCTAGGCAGTTTTGTTTAAAACGTTTCATGTCCTCTATAGGAACCTTTCTAGGTAGTTTTGTTTAAAACGTTTCATGTCCTTTATAGGAACTTTTCTAGGTAGTTTTGTTTAAAACGTTTCATGTCCTTTATAGGAACCTTTCTAGGTAGTTTTGTTTAAAACATATCATTCCCTTTATAGGAAACTTTCTAGGTAGTTTTGTTTAAAACGTTTCATGTCCTCTATAGGAACTTTTCTAGGTAGTTTTGTTTAAAACGTCTTATATCCTTTATAGGAACCTTTCTAGGTAGTTTTGTTTAAAACATCTTTTGTCCTTAATAGGAACCTTCTCTAGGTAGTTTTGTTTAAAACATATCATGCCCTTTATAGGAACCTTTTCTAGGTAGTTTTGTTTAAAATGTATCGTACCCTTTATAGGAATCTTTCTAGATAGTTTTGTTTAAAACATATAGTTCCCTTTATAGGAATCTTTCTAGATAGTTTTGTTCAAAACGTGTCGTTCCCTTTATAGGAACCTCTCAAGGTAAGTCTTGTTTAAGATGTCCCGTATCCTATCTAAGAACCTTTCCAAGTGAGTCCTGTTTAAGACGCACCATAACCTGTCTAGGTAGTCCTGTTTAAGACGTTTCATATCTTTTTAGGAGCCTTTCTAGGTGAGTCTTATTTAAGACATATCATGCCTTTCTAGGTATCCTTCTTAAAATGTGTATCCAATCTTTTCTAAGACACACCTAGTTCTTTTAAAGAACTCCTCAGTTAGTCTTCTCCAAGACATTCTTCCTAACCATTGTTCAAAGCCTAAGCTTCTTCGCATCAACCTTCGATACACCCTCTTCAGGTAGTCTTATGTAAGACATTACTCCGTATCTCCTCAGATACAATCAAATGATCCAGGTATGAAAAGCATATGCTTTAGACAAATATCCTGCCAGGTAAATGAGTGGCATCTTTAAGCCCATCTCCCACAGAATTCCTTCCCTACGCCAGCAAATTTCAAGGGAATTTCAGTGTCCAATCATCTTCTACCTCTTCAGGTTCAAGAAGATTGAACAGGGACAGCTGTCATACCCCAAAATTTGCCCTCATATAATTACAAATGTTATTTTATTTAGATTAAGTGACATAGTCCAATCGATAAGGAGGTAAGGCTTGCAGGTACAAAGTTCCGGGTTCGAATCCCACTACTGACATTTTTTTTTATTTTTGTTACTAACTTATTTATGTTTTTTAAACTTTATTTCTATTTTTAAACCAAAAAATTGTATTTTTTTATTATTTAATTTTTATTTTCGTTTTTTATTTTAGGTATATTTTAAATATAGAATTTTTCTATTTTTGTTTATTTTTAATACAAAAGTAACCTAAAAAAAAATATCATAAAAATATAATTGGTAATTTTTATTTTTTCTTTTGCTGCAAGTCAATTTCATTGAAGTATTTGATTTGATTTTCTCTATTTTTAGAAAAAAAATCAAAACAAATATTTCTTTGAAATTTAATTGTGTTATTGATTTCTATTTTTATTGATTTTATTTCCTTTTAAGTTAACCTAATTGAACCCTATAAATAAATCATCTTTGTACAATAACAGGGACTTTTTTTTGGCAAGCATAATAGGGTTTCAAGCTTCCAAATAATGGCAAGGAACTAGGGCAAGCAAGAGTTCTGGTTACAGCCACATTCACCCCATTCCAATGGTAGCATTCCCTTCCTGAGCCTTCCATGAACTCATGCTAGTCTGCCTCGAAGCCTCAAAGTGCCCAGAATAGTGCATCTAAGCTTGCACCGATTGGTGAGTTTTCACCACTTTTAAATTCATGATTTAATCCTATTCAGTAGTATACTAACGTTTAATCAAGTTTATGTGAGTTGTTGGATTGCTTCTGGGCAATTGAATCATAAGTTTTACGTGAGAAACTGTTGTCCGCCATTGTTGCACCGTATTGCTTTGTGTTGTTGGTATCTCATTATGCAGGCCGATTCATGACAAAAGGATTATTCCATTGGATTCAGAAGGTGTTAAATCATCGATCTGGGTTTTTATTTCATGGAAAACGATGCGTTTTCGAGTGTTTTAGAGAGGCTGCAAGTCGGAGAAGACGACCGGAGTTCGTCTCCGGCGTCTCTGCGTTTCGGTTCAGGCGGCAGCGGCGTGTCACACGGTGATTCGTCCACTCTGTACGGAGAGACCCTTGACCATACGTGGCGTGATGCGATTGGAGAGTCAACTCTGCCAGACTCTCTCTCTCTCCATATCATTGGTGTGCACAAGGGGTACTGGGGCCCACACGAGGTTTTGTTTGACTTCCCTCCATTAGCGTTTATATTTTTATTTATTCCTTATGAATGACATTATAAACAGCAAATGAGCATTGGTCTAGTGGTGAGAGGGACACGCATGTTACCCAGAGGGAGGGGGTTCGAACCTCCCAAAAGACCATCTATTTTTTTTAGTGATTGCAGGTTCAATGTTAATCATGGATCATGTGCATGAGACTCACGCATAGCTACTGTACATCCTCACACCCAGGCCCTTAGATCTCCTATGATTCCAATCTAACGTACTAGGATTGCAAAGCTTATCATGGACCTCCCAAGCATATCATACAGAATCGCACCCAGGTTTCTTTATTTATATTTTCTATTCATTTATATGTTATTTATTTAATTGTTTTAATTTTTGTTAATTAGGATTTAATATTAAATTTAGGATTATAATTAGGACTTAGGATTATTTCCTCTATTATTTTTCCGACTATTCGATTTATTTATTTTAATTAACTTTAACTATCACAAATCAAAAAAAACCCTAGAAAGTCATAATGCATTAGGGTTCGCTCAATCCCATTGGCCCTTGGCCAAATATTAGGATTTAAATTATTATTCGTTTCGACTAAATTTATTGGTCGCGATGATTAATAATCGATTAATTTAATTAATCAAATCCTATAAATTAAAATAATATAATTCAAATAAACTCATTTTTGCTAAATGGTTTTAACCAAAGCTATTGGTTACGATGATTAGCATTTCCTCTTTATCAAATTCGTTATTATTTGTAATCAAATCTATTGATTATGAGGGGTAACGATAAAATGTAATAAATAAAACACATCAATTTGCTAACGGTGATAATCGAATCAATCGATTAGAATAATTAGCAATGCTTTTATTAATTTGTTAATTATGGTGATCAAACCTATTGATCATCGCGATTAATGGTAACAAATTAAAATCAGGGTTGTACGCCCATCTCAAAACACTTTTCAAACCTTTCAAAAACTTCAATTTCAAAATACGGATTTTTATCCTCATTCAAAACTACGATAGGCAACTCAAAAGCCTTCAAACCATCTCAAATCAAATTTCAATTCTAAGGCGTACAATCCTGTCCCCGAACTACGTAGACTCTGATCCTCCCTAAGGAGGTACGTAGGCACTTGGCAACAAGGCGAGTCCCCCTCCTCCAAATCTTAATCATGTCCATAATTAAGCCTTTAACCCTATTAATTATCTGTTACCTTTCTTTATGTTTTTTGCCATAACCCTTATCTTTGCAATGTTAACCTTTAGGAAAGGGTTTTGGGTGCCTAACACCTTCCCTTAACTCGAATATAGTATCTTACCTTGAATCTCGTAACCATTAAAGGTTTCCTATTCGCCTTGGTAGAATAGGTGGCGACTCTCTGAGTTTTAAATTTTAGGGCAGGTTGCTACAGATGGATTCAACACATTCGAGTCAAAACTGAATACGACATCAACGTGGTTCAAGGATGTCCAGGAGAATACAAGATATACAGAGTTGAAGATCTCGAAGGATCGGTTGTCAGGTTCCATAAGACTTTAAATGGACTTGCCTACTTTGGAACAGATTTCCATCCTTAGAGTAGATGCAGAATTTTTCAAAGAAATTTCAGAGGATGTTTGCGCGTCCGCAATGACATTCAGAAGCTAATGGATGACAATACCATTACAGTTCTTGCCAACAGGGAAGATGACGAAGTCTTTACTGTATCTCCTCAAATTAATCAAGTTAAACCAATACAAGTCAAGTATGACAGCAGGAAGACAACAATTGCTCCATTAGTCATCTACTTACCAGGTCCTGTATCGTATGAGTCCAGCAAGGCTATACCATACAAGTACAACGCTACATTCATTGAAAATGGTAAGGAAATAGCATTACCATCTGTTGTCAACATTGCTGATGTGAGTCGAGTCACTAGAAGTGGACGAGTATTCAATAGAACAACAGAAAATATGGAGAAACCTTCTGAAGAAGCACCACATAAGAAAGACAATCATCCGACCAATGCTGTTCAAGCGAAGGAAAATGATTAGATCTTTAAATTAATCCAGAGGAGTGAATACAACATTGTAGATCAACTGCTACATACTCCGTCTAGGATATCTGTGCTCTCCCTACTATTGAGTTCTGAGGCTCATAGGGAAGCTCTACAGAAAGTTTTGGAACAAGCTTTCGTAGAACCTGGTGTTACCGTAGGACAATTCAACAACATCGTTGTCAACATCTCCGCAGGAACTATTCTGAGTTTCTGTGACGAAGATCTTCCTGAAGAAGGAGTGGGCCATAACTTGCCACTCAACATCTCAGTTAGCTGCATGGGTGATGTCCTCACAGGGGTCTTAATAGACAATGGATCCTCTCTCAACGTCATGCCCAAATCAACATTGTCAAGATTATCCTTCAAGGACTTCCCATTGAGGGACAGTCACGTCATCGTTAAGGCGTTCGATGGTTCAAGAAAGTCAGTTTTTGGAGAAGTTGATATTCCCATAACTATTGGATATCCAGGAAGCATATAGTTGTTTGCTAGGTCGCCCATGGATTCATGAAGCTGGGGAAATTACTTCAACACTTCATTAGAAATTGAGGTTCATACGAAATGACAAATTGGTAACCATATATGGAGAACAAGCTCTGATCGTCAGCAGCCTGTCGTCATTCTCCGACATAGAACCAAAAGAAGTCGCTGGAACTAAATTCCAAGCACTTTCCTTGGACAAGGAAAAGGGTAAGGAGAAAGCAACATCAATCTCTTCCTACAAAGATGCAATCCAAGTTGTAAAGGATGGCACTACCAGTGGTTGAGGGCACATTGAGATTCCTACCAACAACAAAAATAGAACAGGAGTTGGATTCTTTCCAACATCATCAAAGGCTACTCAAGGAATTAAGGTAGTCCTCCCAATTCAAGAAACTTTCCGCAACGGAGGTTTTCTTCAACCCGTTCAACAAACAGTCAACACCATCGATACGGAAAACACCGATGAGAGTTTTGAAGAGGAATGTTTATCCTACCTTCACAGATCAAGATACATCTCCCTAACAGAGTCTGATTCACCTTGCTGTTATCCGACTAAAAGATCTGGAAGTAAGACTCCACCAAGCATTGACTAAGTTACTAATAACTTCACCACCAGAAGTCATGTTTCATCAGAAGAAGTTCCTCCTATCCCCGAAGAAACCTGGGATACATTAGGAGAACCAAGCGGAAAATTCGATTATATGGTGAAATACTCCGCTCCTGAAAGTTCAAAAATCTCTCTTGAAGACATTGTTCCAACTGAATGAGACATTGATCATGAGTACTTTGCTCATCCAACAGAGATATACAAACCTTGCTTTTCGTCATCACCGTCTGGCGAAGTCATCATTGAGGATTATATCCCCAAGTCACCTTCAGAGGCTACAGACCTAGAGTATACTTACCTAGTCAATGCCATCTAAGGAGAAGAGCAAGATCAAAATACAGAAGAGGATGATCTTGAAAGTTTCTTCGATAACGAGTCTCTCCATTCAGAAGATTGGAAGTTTCCTCAAAAGAAAGTCTGACATACTCCACTTGGAAATGGGTATGCTGTAACACCCCATAAATTTCTTTATTTAATTTAATTAATGTTTTTATTAAATAATAGAATTAATTGAATTATTTGAGAAATATGGATTAATAAGGCTAATGGGCCAGTGTCGCAAGTAGCAATTGGGGGGTGTGTTAGTTGCAAAGCCTTTTTTTCTAAAAATAAGGTTATATTTTCATAAAATAGAAAAGAGGAGGATTTTGTGAAAAGAGAACCAAAAGGGAGAAGAAAAGAGCTGAACGTGAAATTGGGAGAAGAGCAAGAGTGAAGAGCAAGGGCATCCAAGAATTCGACATCGAGGTAAGGGGGGATTCTTCTCATTAACCTCTATTATGGGTTGTATGAATGATTCAATAGAGTTTATATGTTAGGATTCTGAATTGGATTGTATGTCGGGTTTGGGGTTTTGAGGTTTATAGAACTTTGGTTCAATTTATGTTGTGAATGATGATTGGTGTTGAATAATGATGTTAAGCATGATTAGAAGTATGTGTAAATGTGCAAATTGTGTTGTATGTGTGGTTCATTTTCTGAAATTCGTGCTGGTATGATTTTGAGGGCATTTGGGATGTATAGAATGCTGTTTTCTGCAGGTTGGGGTTTCTAAAATCGCCGGTTCGCGCCGCGTGCACAGGGTTGGCGCCACGAACAGGTGGGCAGAATGCCAGGATGTTGTGATACGCACAGGTCGCGCCGCGTACCTGTGTTGGCGCCGCGAAGGCGTAACTTTTTCTCGTTTCGCGTCGCGTACAAGTGTTTGCGCCGCGAATAGCTTGGCAGAGAGCCAAGGATTTTTGGAACGCTCAGTTCGCGCCGCGAACCAAGTTGGCGCCGCGTGCGGTTGATGTTTGGGATTTTTTTAAAAGTCTAACGATGCATAACTTTTAACTGTTAGTCCGTTTGATGCGCCGTTTTGAGCACAGTGAAACTAATTAAGCGATTTACGCAATAAAATAGTATTTTGAGTTATGACTCGATTTATTCTAAAACACTTGATTTAATTAGTTCTGGTGGTTTATGCGTACAAATGCACTGGTGAATGTTTTAACTATTAACTCGTCTTGGTTGTGATTGATGATTAATATACATGTGTTGCTGATGTAAAATGTATATTTGAGATGGTTGAAAAAAATAGCATAACTATTGTGTGGCTATTGTTATTGCATCGGTTGATGATTATGATTGTTCCGTTGTTTTGTATTGCTGATTAGCATGCGGTATGTGATGCATGCATTTCATAATCATGTTGTGGGCTGTATCCCTTATGGTGGTGGGACAGCAGTAGCTAATTCCCATTGTGTGGAATTGGTGAGAGAAGTAGCCGAATCTTTATGGTGGTGGATCGGTGAGATGGGTTATCCCATGTTTGGTACCACATGCATTTAGTTGCATTGCATTAGATTGTTGTGTATGATTGTAACATGAATGGAAGTTGTCCAATGTTACAATTTGTGTGTATTTTGGTATGAACGACTGTATTTGATGAATGTTGCTATACTATCTGAATATAATTGAATTTGGGTGAATAATGTATGAATGAAGTTGTATTGTTTATATTCCTATAACATTTGTTAATGCGAATGAAACTCACCCTTACTGTTGTTATTTTTCAGATTGAGGAGTAGCTTGTGTACTTGGTGAGGATTAGCTCGTCAAGTAATTCGTTAGAGTCAGTTGGGTCGGTGTCATGCTCTGGTCGTGTAACACTGGGAACGTTATTTTAGGATTGGTTGATAAATCCTTGTTTTGTTTATGGTTTATGGTTGGATCATGAGTCTTCGACTCTGGATGTTTAATTATCCAGTTGTTAAGAATATTCCGCTGTGTTAACATGATATCTGAATAATTTTTGGTTTATCGTTCCTTTATGGCATGACATAAATATTGGTTTATTTTGTTGGAGTTGTAATATCCTTCTTCATGTTTTACTCTGATTTTTGTTAAATTTTCCGCGGGGTCTAGAAGGGTGTTACATATGCTCGCAGAGCTCAGTCTGCTGAAGCAGAAGAAGATCGTCTGAGTGTTGCAAAGACAGTGGTTGGTAAATCAAGACCTACCACAGGCCAACTCAAGCCTAAGGTGCTAGATTACATAGTGCACAATGGGGTTCGCCACTATTGGACGGCTGTTGAAGTTTCGACTATTATTCGCACTCCTAAGTAGGAACTTTCACCGTTATTTTTTCCTCTCACCATAGCCCATGGTGAAGAGATGTTTCATGAAGTGACTGTCGATAAATAAAAATTTCATTTTGTTCCTTCGTTAGTTTTTTCCTTTTTCTTTTTTTTTCGGAAATTGGTAATCCTAAAAAACACCTTTAAAAACATCAAAACATTCCATTAACTGCATACACCAAGTCTTCCCTCGTTGTCTAAATAAAACTTATCACACATATGCAGATTAATCATAAAACACCCCGTTGAAACGTGCGATCGTATGACTTCTCCAAGCTTTGGGTTTCCTGTATTCGAGGCAGAGGAAGAAGAAGACGAAGAAATATCAAAGGAAATTTCTCGGTTGCTTCAACAAAGGGAAGAGGCCATTCAGCCATACAATGAGCTCTTAGAAATCATTAACCTTGGTTCTGATGGAAACATAAAAGAGGTTAAGATTGGAGCTTCGCTCAATTCAGAGATTAGAGAGAGTTTGATACAACTGCTCAAAGAATTCTTAGATGTCTTCACTTGGTCCAATCAGAATATGCCAAGGTTGGATACCAATATAGTGGAGCATCACTTGCCATTAAAGCCAGAATTCCCTCCGGTTAAGCAAAAATTGAGAAGAACTCCTCCGAAGATGGCCATGAAAATCAATGAGGAAGTTCAAAAGCAAATCAACGCTGGATTCCTCGTCACTTCAAAATACCCTCAGTGGTTAGCTAACATTGTTCCCATTCCCAAGAAAGACGGAAAAGTCCGCGTATGCGTCAACTACAGAGATTTGAACAAAGCTAGTCCTAAGGATGACTTTCCTCTACCACATATTGACATGTTGGTGTTTACGGTGATTTCTGGTAAACAACCGCTAGTCCTCCAAACTATAAAATATACTTTGGTTACTCGCAGGATCGACTAGATTGATCCTAGGACATAGTCAAACAAATGTCTTTTGAAATGATTCGATTCATGTTTGCCTGTTCTGACTTCGAGAAAACTTGTTTTGTGATTTGATCTTATGAATGTTCACTTGAAACAATACTGGTTATACAAGTTAATATAACTTTCGAAGAAACATAAATAAAAGCATGTAAATTGCAGAAAAAGTAAAGTGCAGAAATATAACATGCAGTAATGTAAAATGCAGGAATGTAAAGTGCTTCGAAATGAAAGTTTAGACGCAATGAAAGAAATGCAGGAACATAAATAACCAAAAGTAAATGAAAGCAGTAATAATGAAAAGATACTTGAATAAAGGAAAATACAAACGTATTTTAATTGATGTTGGTGTCATACGTACATTTCTCAGCGAAACTCGTTCTCTAAACACTTGATACTTGAGTGATTTGTGAGTGATTTGTACAAAATGAACACACGGAATCCTAACATTAAGACCCTTATTTATACTAAATTTGACCCTAACGGTCCTATACTAATCTAATGCCATGTTGCCCATAAGAATCCCTGGGATGCCATCTGTCCTTGTGCGGTTACACAAACTACTTCGAAACTCAAATCATCCCGCCTGAATCCTCTTTCAACGAGTGGCAACATGACCAGAATCGAGAATGTCACGAAGACACGTTCAGCCTCAGTACTTTACGTATTTCGCAAAAACGTTTAAGTCTTTTAAAGATAATCCTCTTCGAATTAGCTCCAAGTCTAACCATCTTTTACTCCAACTCAAACCAGCATTCTCGAAATATGGCCATCAGTAGCCATTTTTAATCTCAGAGATGGTCATCAGTAACCGTCTCCCTTCGAATTGTAATTCTTCAAAGGATATTCTTTCTAAACGAAATCTTCAGCCAACAAATTGCCCCCAATAAATGCCTGTTTCGAAAAACAAGAGAAATAGGCGTTTTTTGTTATAATGAGATTTCGTTTTACTCACTTCTGAGAGTTCCAAGACAACTGACTAACGCCATAATCATTTATGGCTCCACTTTCAAAATGTCTTGTCATTTTAAAAGATGTCCTCTCAGAACTTACATTCCCACGTTTTGTCATTACCTCATGATCATTACTCCTATATACTAGGAGTAAGGCTAATAATTATTCGACCGCCGTTGGATTAAATCAACATCTGCCGCGTGTCTTTGACTTTTACCCAAAAGATTTGAAAGGGTTTCCGTTAAACCTTTAAATACTTGAACTTCTATCCTCGCATAACTTCCACTTCTATTTCCTTTACCCTCAACACAGAAAATAAAAATTCTCTTTGGCCTCGTTTAACCTATTCCTCAAATCAAATTCACCCATGGCGTCTTCTTCAAATGCTCTTCAACCCATTCAGAAATTTCAACGTCCTACACAGATAAAGAATCAAGAACACATTCTAGACCCAAATGATGTAGAGGCGCGCGCTATCTACGCTTCTCAGGTAATCATCCCTTTTGAACTTTTTGGAAAAAATCATGCTTTCATGGGTCCGTTACCAGGAGGAAATAACCCTTCTTTGAGTAAATTCTTCCCTGCTTATTATAAGACTAGACCTTTAGTTAGCAAAATTAAGATAGATAATGAAGGTCACCCAGTCTCAGCTAACCCTGATAACACAACAGAAACCTTAACTGAAACTTCTTTGGTTTTGGAGAAAATTAGGTTAAACTATGTAACCAACTTTGTGAAAGTCTTTAGGTCAATCCCTTTAGGAAAAGATCCTGAACTGTATTACTCTTGGCTAGCGAAGGGGGAAAAACAAAAGGCTTCTTTCTGGAAACAATTAGGGATTTATGACCTAATCCAGTTATCCAAAACAGGCCTAGAATATAACCAAACCATGTTAGTAGCGTCAGTTTATTTCTGGGATGCTTCTCATAATACTTTCCACCTTCCATGTGGAATGGTTACCCCTACCCTCTTCGATGTAGCTGCCATTACAGGGCTTCGACCAACTGGAGAAACCTTCGACCCCAATTTCATGGATACTGACACCATTCAATTTAACGAAGCAACAGTCACTTATACTGCCTTCATTCAGCAATACCACAATGAAATGGACCCAGACGTTTCTGACGAAGAACACATAGCATTTCTAGCACTTTGGCTCTCGAGATGCGTCTTTTGCTCTAGGTCCATACAAGTAGCAAAAAGATATCTTTGCATGGCCAACCAGTTAAATGCTGGGAAGGAATTAAACCTAGGCCAGTTAATTCTAGGATTTCTTTATGAGAATCTTGGTGAAGCAACGGACCTTGTTAAGAACTACAAAACAAGATCTCTTCTTTTCGCTGGTCCTTTCTGGTTGTTGCAACTATGGCTTAATGCCACTTTTGAGCCTCACCTCCCATATAAAAGTGTTGTGGATGAAGGAAGTGCAATTATAAAGAATCGAACAGTGGAAGGAACCAGATTGGCTTACCTAACTCCAAAGGAAGAAAGTGGAAAACTTCGTGAAACCTTCCTGGCATTCATAATGATGTTCGCTAAACGTTATCAATTCACTCCCTCGATGGCTCCATTCGTACAACGTAAGGTGGGACCCGAATGGTTTACTCGAGAATTTCCAGCAACTTCTCCTGATCAACAAGCTGAATCTATGACTATCTGGGAAGCTTTCCTCACTCCAAAGTTGTTATATCATCGACTTCGATCTTCCAAAAGTCACTGCTGCCTCCTTTGCTATCAACCAAATCTGGTTTCAAGACAATTTGGGTTGGTTCAGCTCAAACCAAAGTGTTTGTATGACAAAAGGAATCACATGTGTCTACACACTTCGCATCTGGCAGAAGATGAATATGAGTCAAAAATCTCCAAATATGTTGGCATCACCACTTTGTCTCCCGTTTCTTTCGAACCTGCTTTTTACTCTACCATAGATTTTCATCAATGGTGGACAGAATGTTATTCTACGCAAATCTTCGATGCTGAAAGCCTTATTCGGGAACTAACTGAAGCTTTTGCTGATGTGCAGGAGAATTTCCATAAAGGTACTTCGACTCATATTAAAGAAATCCAAGCATTTCAAAAGTTATTTGAAACTATCTACAGGCCTGATGACCTTAGTCGGACCGTTCGTGAAGCTGTGGTCACTTTACGTGAAAAGTTTTCTGCTAAACTGGATAAGTTGAAATTGCCTACGTCTGTTCGACCTGAACTACGTTATAAAGTGGCTTTTGAACTTCATCCTCCAAAATTTCCTCCACTTCCTAGTGCTGATTTTGGGGTGGCCTTAAGCCCTCCTTTTCCAGACTGGTTTGTGTGTGGGAATCTCATAAAAATTCTTCAGGAAGAATCTAAAAAACGCGTTGAACGAGTGGTCCCGACTAAGCGTACCTTGGATACTTTCAAAGGACATCTTCATATAGGTCTTGAGCACGTTCGCGTTTTGACTCCAATACCCGAAGGTTGGGGTTTAGACAATCTTTCGACTAACTTTTCCTTTTTCTTTGAAGTACTGATTTATATTTTGTTCACAGCTGTTACTCGAAAGAGGCAAATCAAGGAAGCTCCTGTATAGAAGGGTTCTGGAACTTCGAGGAACACCAAGGCGAGTGCGAGTGATTCTGTCACCACTGGCAAGAAACCCACGGTACATGGATACATTATATTTTAGCTTGTGAAATTTAATGAATATTACTCACTTGGTTTTAATATGTACTTCAGAGCTCGAAACCTCCAGCGTCTTCGAAGCGAAAAGTTCCTCAAACAACTGCTTCAGATGACGAAGATAAATCTCCACCTCGTACTAGACAATCAATAAAGAAAAGACAGAAAGCTGCCACCCCTTCAGCCAAAGGAAAGAGATCTGGGACTTCGAAGCTCACTTCTTCGAGTGACAAGGTATCTTCTAAGGACTCACCCTTGAAGGCTGCTAGTACTATCCCCATTGTGGAGAGTCATAACTCCAGTCCAGACAACATTCCAACCAAGGTATTTGGGTTTCATAATTTAATCATTTCTTAACATTCTAATTCTAATGATTAAGTTCACATTTTACCTTTTAAATGCAGGATGATGATGTTACCACTACTTCTGATCTAAAAGCCTCAAGTTTAAACATTGACCTTGACAACCTTCGAGGTAAATGTCCGCTCTTTCGAATGAAAGATGAATTTTCTGCCCTTTTTTCCGTTTTGATCGATTCTAACTGTCCATCGCAGGTGTTTCTCAACACAAATCTCATGTGCTTTCTCCCGTTCTCGAAGACACTCAACCTCTTGCAACTATCATTTCGACTGCGTCTGCTGAAGAAAGCCATTCAAATGATGACACTATATCTGAACAAGATGCTGCGGAAGAAACTTCCAAACTGCCTACACCTGGTTCTCATGAAACTTTGAACCTTGGGACTAAAGTCACTCATGTGACTACTTCGAAGCAGGCCTCTGCGATGCTTACTCCCTCAGAACTAGAGCAACTCAAGAAAACTGATCCTGTGAGCTTCCTCAAGACCATGATGAGTGTTGATAGTGCTTCGCCCCTTGGGCTTGGAACCCCTTCTAATGTCTTGGCAGGTGCCGGTGACAAGGATGATATTCCTAAACTCCTTCGTCAGATAAGGGAGAGGTTCTTTCAAACCAACCTCGTCGAAGCTCTTAGCAAGGATTCCACTAAATATTATGGTCTAAACAACCTTCTGAAGAAAGTGGACTTACTTCTTGTTCCAGTGGAAGTCTCAGAAGTAATTGTTTTATTGAGTTCTCTGATTGAACAACTCCAATCTAGTCTCCTTCGAAAACGGGATATTGACGGACAACTCACAGCAAAAGTGACTTCTCACAGTTCTTCATGGGAAGCTGCTAACAATGCGACAAAGAAGGCTGACACCCTTAAGCTCGATCGTTCGAAGAACCAGCGAGAATATGAAGATTGTGAGGCGAATATCAAATCCTGGAAACAAGAAATTGAGCAACTCAAAGGGAAGATAAAGGATGCCCAGTCTCGTCAGGTAGAAATCCAAAAAACCAATCAAGATGAATTAACTGAAGTGGCGCAGTCGGGGATTCGACACTTCGAGACGACACAGAAGCTAGTGCCAGAGATTGAAGAACTGAAAAGACAACAGGCATTGATCGAACATCATATGTCCTTATGGGAGACTCAGTATTCGAAGATAAAAGATAATCTTCCCAAAGATTTTAATTAACCACTTTGGACCTTAGGCTATTCTTCTTGTATTCCGTACTTAGTTTATTTTGTAATCGAACTTCCTCCAAAATCTATATGCAATTTAATCTTTCGCACATCTAATTTTGCAGTTGTCATGAGTAACGTTTTAGCAGTTCCTAACAATTGCCAAAAATCACTTGATTATCAAAATGATTTTAATTATGCACCCACGTGACATGATTACCCTTCGCAGCCTTTTAACCCTAGACTTGACGTTTCCACTTCCCTTAGCCGTAACCATCATTAAATGACGACATCACCTTTTTTAAAACGTCTACCTGAGACGTGTGTGCATCAGTTTTCAATCATGATTACTTTTCAACTTCCAAGGCGGGAAACGGCGGAGGCCATAACTTCTCTTGAGGATACCAAACGCAGTCCAATCAAAAATCAAGAAATAACCCGTTCCTTTTGGCTAACGTGTTCTATATAAAGGGTTAGAAATCTACTTCTTTCTTCACACTTTCCTCAAACTTTTATCACAATCTACTCTCTTCTCCGTGCATCCTTTCAAACACAGAGTTTTTTTTTTGACAAAAACTCCCTTGTCTTCCTTCTCTCAAATGGCGCAACCCTTAACCTTCAACACCATCAAAGCCTGTATCAAAAAAGAGTTCAAACTTTCTGAGGAAGAGTTTGAAGGAAATCACATCAGCTTCAGCGCACTCTTTGCTAACCAACATCTTCAGTTCTGTCCTGAAATCCTGGAGGGATCTGTTTATCCCAACATGTTAGCAGATTTCTGGATGTTTGCGTCTCTGCGCATAGATCCGAAAGGGAGGACCACTATCGTATCTGAGGTTCGAAGGGCCCACATTACCATCACTCCCTCCACCATCTCTAACTTGCTGAGATGTGAAAATTTTGGAGAAGCTTTTGATGACAACACCATCAACATGACCACCTATCGTATGTTGAGGACCCTCATGGAAAAGGACCCCTTTAGTGCTAAAGTCATCAAGATTTGGCACCAGCTTTTGTTGGGCAACTTCCGCCCACGAAGCCATAACCTAGACAGCATTATGATGGAGGATCTGGAGTTTATACTCTGTGCCCTCCAGGGAAAGAAGATAAACTTTCCATTGCTAATCTTCAAAGGGCTTATCGAAGCTGTATCCATGGCTGCTTCTCGCCAAGGTGTGGTCACGTGCCTTCCTTATGGAAGATTCTTGTCCTACATGTTCCTTAAAAAGGGCATAGTGAGAAGAATGCGCAATTCGGGGTCTCTAGACATGTTCGAAGCAGAAAGCTTGCCCCTGCTATCCATGGAGGGTTTAGAGCAAATGATTAACTAGAGGGTGCTTTGTTTGAGGCTTTGACGAAGGCGTTATAGGCCTTAGTTTTTTTGTATTATCCAAAATCCTTTGAGTGCCTCTTTTTGTTAACCTCTAGTACATTTCTTTTCTTTTGTAGTCCCTTTGTTAATGGAAACATAATCTTTCCAGAAATGTAATGTACTCCTCCCATCTTAATGAAATGCATTTTGATATTGCTTTGTATGTGTTTACTTTACTTACCACATAACACTCTTGAACATAAAGCCATTTTGGTGCTTGTTCAACCATTTTGGCCTACATAGCATCCTTTGAATATCTATGCTTTTGCAATTTTAACTTCGTGCATGCTTGGTTTGTATCTTTTCAAATACTTCCCGTTTACCCTTAGAATCCTACGATCTTCTGCCAATTCTTCTATCTCATAAGCGTTATTTGAGAACACTTTCAAGATTCGAAAAGGGCCTTCCCATTGTGGGGACCATTTACCTAACGCCTGATTCTTTCGATTTATAGGTAAAATAGCTTTCCAAACTAAGTCATTACTGATAAACATTTTACCTTTCACCTTTTTATTGTATGCTCTGGACACCCTTTCTTTTTGTCTTTTTATCATCTCCAATGCTCGAAGTCTGTCTTCGTCCAAATCTACTAATCCATTCATCATTAATTCCCAGTAAGTATTTGGAGGAATTTCTGCTTGTCTTTGGATCCTGACTGATTGCAAGTATATTTCGACTGGAAGCACTACATCGTGTCCAAACGTCAATTAGAAAGGCGTTGTGTTTGTAGCTTCTTTTGGCGATGTTAATAACTGCCGGAGGAGCCTCGAAAATTCGTAACTGCTAAAGCATCACTGTGAGGTCTTCAGTGGCCTCACTTGTTTTTCCTTTCAGATCTTCAGTCATCTCAGCATCAAAGGATTCTTTAACATCAGTATTGAAGATCGAATTGTCATTTAGGCTTTCAGTAGCCCGCTTTCCACTTGAAATTATCTCTGACTCAGCAGCATCAATTTCAGATACTTCCACCATGTTGATGTCAAGTGGTTCACACAAGTTAGTGTCATCCGCACTCAAAGGATCTGCGTCAACCTTCATATGGTTCTTTGTTTTGTCAGCGAATTTCAGACGTCCATCCTTGATAGCATTCTGAATTAGATCCCTAAAAAGAAAACATTGTAAAGTTTTATGGCCTAAAAAACCGTGATATTTGCAAAAACCTCGCTTCTTCCGTTGTTCTAACGGAGGAATTTTTGAATTGGGAGGTACTATCATCTGGCCATCTTTTACTAATAAGTCAAATATTTCGTCACATTTAGTGACGTCAAATGTATAGGTTTTCTTAGGAAATCTATCGCTTTTATCATTCTCTACTGGATTTTTTCCATTAGAAGGGGTGAGCAATTTGCAAGAATAAGGTGGCGCCTCTTTTAATTCAGCAAGATCTATTTTGACCTCTTCCATGCTGTATGAATCTTCGAAAGGTTCGCCAACAACATCGTCCGCTTCGACGTATGCTACTCTCTCCTTCTTATAACTTTTACTCGCTCTGGCCTTATCTGCTTTTAGTCGTTCGACTTGTCGAACCCTATCAGCCAATTGGGCCATATCCCTTAGGTATTGAGTATCCAACTTCTTTCGAATTGAATAATCTAGGCCACCTGCAGCCATTTCAACTAATTCATGCTCTGGGACCGTAAGTATTTGGAGGAATTTCTGCTTGTCTTTGGATCCTGACTGATTGCAAGTATATTTCGACTGGAAGCACTGCATCGTGTCCAAACGTCAATTGGAAAGGCGTTGTGTTTGTAGCTTCTTTTGGCGATGTTCGACAAGCCCAAAGCGCTTGGTCCAAAGTTTTATGCCAATTCTTGGGTTTATTCCCTACATGTTTCTTTATAAGACCAATTATTATCATATTTGCTGCTTTGACTTGTCCATTTGCCTGAGCATAGTAAGGTGTAGAGGTAAACAACTTAAACCCCATATCTTTGGCGAAATCTTGCATCTTTCGCCCAGTGAACACTGATCCTTGGTCTGTGGTTATACTTTCTGGGATTCCGAATCTGTATATAATGTGTTTTTGAATAAACTCAATAACCGCCTCCTGATCCACATTCGCAAGTGGTATCGCTTCGACCCATTTTGTGAAGTAGTCTATTCCTACCAAAATATATCTTTGACCTCTAGAAGACTTGGGGTGAATTTCTCCAATTAAGTCTAATGCCCAACCTCTAAAAGGCCATGGTTTTATTATGGAACTTAACTCGTTTGCAGGAGCATGTTGAATACCTGCATGTTCTTGACATTCTTGACAACCCTTTGCAAATTCTATGCAATCTTTCAACTTAGAAGGCCAATACATTCCGTATCGAAACAAAAGCCATTTCATTTTGTGCCCCGCTTGGTGCGCACCACATGCTCCGCTATGTACATTTGAGAGAGCCAAATATGCTTCTGCTTCGCCCAGACACTTTAATAAAACTCCTTCGGGAGTTTTCTTAAACAATTCATTTCCCATTAAAAAGTATGATAAAGCTCGATATTTTACCTTTCTATCCGTGTCTGTCGAAGGATCTTTTAAATAGTTCACAAATGGACTTCTCCAATCTGTGTCTGCTAAAGAGTCTATATTCAAAACTTCGAACTCTTATTTATTGGCAAAACCTAATTATGAGTTCTCAAAATCACTTGGGGAGAGCTTGGTAGCCATTTCTTTGCCTCTTACTTCGATCAGTTCTTCTAGTTTTTCTTTTGATACCCTGTATCCTGAAGCTAATTGTGCCAAATCATTCGCTTCTTGATTTTTCACTCTTCAAACGTGATTTAAATCCATGTACTCGAATTTTTTGAGCAGCCTATTTGCTATGACAAAATACATGATCAAATTTTCTTTGATACACTTGTATTCTTTCGTCAACTGCTTAATCACTAGTTCAGAGTCTCCTTTAATATCGACTCTAGTTGCCCCCAATTCTAACAATGCTTCAAGTCCAGCAATCAGTGCTTCGTATTCAGCTTCGTTATTGGAGCATAAGGGACCTTCAATCTTGTACTTGAGCTTTGTTGGAATTCCATCAGGAGAAATTATTAGTATTCCAACGCCGGTTCCTTCTCTATGGGTTGAACCATCGAAGTATAACTTCCAAGGCTTCAATTCTACATATTGTTGATGGTTCTCAACCACTGCATGGTCAACAATGAAATCTGAAACGGTCTGACCTTTCATTGCTTTAAGGGGTTGAAATATCAAAGAGTACTCAGTAGGGGCCAACACCTACTTGCCAATTCGACTATGCAGTATAGGCTTTGATAGCATGTGTTTAATCGCATCACAATGAGACGAAACATCAACTGGCTTTATATAATACTTTAGTTTGATACAAGAGAAATATAGACAAAGGCAGAGTTTTTCTATTGCGCTATACCTAGTCTCTGCATCATTGAGTACTCTACTTAAGTAATAAATGGCTCTTTCAATGGCATTATCATCTTCTTGAGCTAACATGCTACCTATTGTATTGTCTGACGCCGAAATATACAGGCGCATGTGTTTCTTCCCACTCGGGGGAGATAATATTGGTGGAGGCATCAAGTATTGCTTGATCTTCTCGAAGGCTTCTTGATGTTCACCACGACATTCGAACTTTCCTTGCTTTAGTCAAAGTAAAGGAGAAAAAGCTTGCGTGCGTCCACTCAAGTTAGAGATGAATCTTCTCAAGAAGTTTATCTTTCCCAGTAAAGACTATAACTCTTTCTTCGTGGATGTAGGCTTTGTTTCCATAATAGCCTTTGTTTTATTTTGATTAATTTCTATTCCCTTTTTGTGGACAACGAAGCCCAGGAAATCTCCAGCCTGCACAAAGAAAGCACATTTAAGGGGGTTCATCTTCAAGCCATGTTTACTCATTCTCTCGAACGATTGGCTCAGATTGTCCAGATGACTGTTATCCGAAACAGATTTCACCACAATGTCATCTATGTATACTTGCATGAAAGTTTCTATAAAATCATGGAATATAGAATTCATTGCTCTTTGATAAGTTTCCCCAGCATTTTTTAGACCAAAAGGCATTACAACCCATTCGTAGGTGCCTATGGCCCCTGGGCAACGAAAAGCTGTTTTAGACACATCTTCTTCTGCAATGAAGATTTGGTTATACCCAGAATATCCATCCAACATACTTAGATATTCGAAGCCTGCGGCTGAATCTACTAACATTTCTGCCACAGGCATGGGATATTCATCCTTAGGCGTTGCTGCATTAAGATCATGAAAATCTATGCATACTCTTAATGAACCGTTATTTTTAATAATCGGCACAATATTAGCGATCCATTCGACATACCTCGTAGTTCTGATGAACTTGCATCGTAGAAGTCTTTCGACCTCTGCTTTGATCTTCGAATGAATTTCTGGTGCGAACCTTCTAGGTGTTTGCTTGATGGGCTTTTTCCCTTCCTTTATGGGCAGCTTTAATTCGACCAAATCTCGCCCTAAACCAGGCATCTCGTCGTAATCCCATGGAAGCAATCTTTGTTCTCCTTCAACAACGTGATGACTTTTGACTTCAGCGTTGGCGCCAGTTTCGCACTGATGTATGTTACCCTCTTCTGATCTCCATCTCCAAGATTTACTTCTTCGAGTGGGTCTTGGGCTAACATTTTGATACTTGCCCCCATTGGGTCTTTCTTGAATCCCAAAGGTTCTTCGTCGTAGATTGCATCCAGCCTTTGACTCATTTCCTCCCCTGAGATTTCTTTGGCTTGAACTGGATCTTCGAGGAATTGGGGGGTAGGATGTATTCCAGAATCCCTCGTTTCTGCTTCTCTTTGAACCGTACTGACTGTCATGTGTGATAAATCGGCTTTGAGAGTCGTGTTTCTTTTGTTCTCGGCTATGTAAGCCGAAATCTTTTTGAAAAAAGATGCTTCAGACATGACCAACGTCGTCATCCCAGCCTGTTGGCCGTATTGTTGGTAAATGCTCCTCTGGTGGGGTATCGTCTGCACCGTCCATTATCTCTCTATTCCATTGGAATCCATTAGGATGTAAAGACAAATAGTATAAAGCATTTCTGTTTGGTATGTATATATCTTCAGCAGCATGGCAAGGTCCTATGTTCGCCAAATTCCTATCAAAACTAGTTTTATTGACCTGATTGACTTCTGCCATGTAGTAACTTTGATCTCCTTCGATGTTTTCTACTATGCCATCTTCTCTCCAAATGGTTAGTCTTTGATGCATCGTCGAAGGCACAGCCGCCACTCCATGGATCCACTCTCTTCTAAGCAAAAGATTGTAATTAGCCTTTGTTGGTATCACCATGAACATCGTTGGCCTGGTGACGGAACCCACAGTTAAATTCACTTGAATTACTCCTAAAGTTTGCCCTATCTTGCCTTCATAGTTGGACAAAACCATGTTATGTGGTCTTATATCAGTATCGAACATACCAATTCTCTTCAACATGTATTGGGGCATTAGGTTCACTGCTTCCCCCCATCTACTAAGACTTTGTTAATGCCAACATTCTCAATCTTGGCCCTTATGTAGAGTAGTTTCAAATGGTTCCTCATACCTTCATCAGGCCTTTCGAAGAAAGCGTTCTGCTCTTCGATTGCCCCATTGTTCAGCACATAGTAACACACAGGTCTGTGTCTTGCCATCTCTTCCTCATCAGCTTCCTCACAATCTTCAGCTTCTGTCTCTTGGTTAAACACGTGAGGGAGTACTGACACGACATTACAATTGAGGTTTATAGAAGATACCCCGTCTGAGTCAAAATCATTTGTCATCCTATCGTCTTCCTTCCAAGGGCTGGAATGCATCTTTTCCTCTTCTTTCTCATTTTCAGAATCGAACAACTTACGCTCTACTGGAGGTTTATTTGTCCTTGCCCCTTGCATTGGAATTTGGTTGCTACTTGATTCCCCAATCTCCCTTGGTTTGTATTCCCTTTGGGCCTTGTTCATCCTCTGGTGCCTTCTCCATTGGGATCTAGACATAGGATTTTTGCCTTTGTAGTTCTCCAACCTGTACATCTCTCGATTGGAAGTCTAGAATTGCTTCCTATATGCCATTGTAGTTCTTCCTCCTTGGTCCCAACTTCGCCATTTGTTGGTTCTGGCACCAGCTTGCATCCATCTATCCCTGGGTATGTCTGCAGGAACTTTGAATGTGACCCTTCGAGCTCTAGGGTGTGGGCTGTCAGGCCTCCTTGATGGGGTCCTGTTATCGAACCCATATAAGTTAGGACGAAGTCCTCGAGTTTCCCGACCCATGTAGAAATACACCCTTTCGAATGATCTCGCTAGTAATTCATCATAAACTGCTCCACACCTAGGGCACAATGCAATCTCAGAGTTATCGTTGTGACATCTGACCAAGAAACCCACCCAGCTTTCTTCAGTCCTTGGGTACACCTTCAGCAATAAGTTTCCTCCTCTCCAAGGCTGCTCCATTCTTTCTCGCAGGGCCCTCTCGAAAATGGCTTGAACCCTTCGGTTTAGCATAACTGAACATCTTGGGCACATCAGCATTTTTCCACCATTTTTCACATGACAATCCCAGAGATAATCCTTCAGACTGTTCCCTCTTGGTGGGATTTCAATGTTTCCTTTTTCCCTTATCAGCCATTTTTCTAGTTCTTCTATTTCAGATAAAGGCTGTCTAACATTGACCATGTTAATAACTGCCGGAGGAGCCTCGGAAATTCGTATATGCTGAAGCTTCACTGTGAGGTCTTCAGTGGCCTCACTGGTTTTTCTTTTCAGATCTTCAGTCATCTCAGCATCAAAGGATTCTTTAACATCAGTATCGAAGATCGAATTGTCATTTAGGCTTTCAGTAGCCTGCTTTCCGCTTGAAATTATCTCCGACTCAGCAGCATCAATTTCAGATACTTCCACCATGTTGACGTCAAGTGGTTCACACAAGTTAGTGTCAGCCGCACTCAAAGGATCTGCGTCAACCATCATATGGTTCTTGGTTTTGTCAACGAATTTCAGACGTCCACCCTTGATAGCATTCTGAATTAGATCCCTGAAAAGAAAACATTGTGAAGTTTTATGGCCTAAAAAACCGTGATATTTGCAAAAACCTCGCTTCTTACGTTGTTCTAACGGAGGAATTTTTGAATTGGGAGGTACTATCATCTGGCCATCTTTTACTAATAAGTCAAATATTTCATCACATTTAGTGACGTCAAATGTATAGGTTTTCTTAGGAAATCTATCGCTTTTATCATTCTCTACTGGATTTTTTCCAATAGAAGGGGTGAGCAATTTGCAAGAATAAGGTGGCGCCTCTTTTAATTCAGCAAGATCTATTTCGACCTCTTCCATGCTGTATGAATCTTCGAAAGGTTTGCCATCAACGTCGTCCGCTTCGACGTATGCTACTCTCTCCTTCTTATAACTTTTACTCGCTCTGGCCTTTTCTGCTTTTAGTCGTTCGACTTGTCGAACCCTATCAGTCAATTTGGCCATATCCCTTAGGTATTGAGTATCCAATTTCTTTCGAATTGAATAATCTAGGCCACCTGCAGCCATTTCAACTAATTCATGCTCTGGGACATTTGTGAAGCATCTTGATTTCAACAAACGGAACCTATTTAAGTAATCATCTATAGATTCTAGCCAATTCTTTCAGACTTATCTTGGTTTGACCCATGTAAAATTGTTCATGGAATAATCTCTCCAAGTGTGCCCATGCATCTATCGAATTTGGGGGCAACATGGTGAACCAAACAAAAGCATTTTTTGTTAGTGAACTAGGGAAGTATTTAATCCTTAAATCTTTGTTCCCTACTAGATCCCCTGCTTTCGTCAGATATCTGGCTATGTGCTCCACGGTAGACTCATTCGTGTCCCCTGGAAATTTAGTGAATTTTGGTACTTTGGTACCCCTTGGCAATTCTATTTGCATGATATATTCTGCTATGGGGGATGTATAATTTGGACGTTGAAGCCCGGTATTAAGGCCATTGTTAGCCATTGTTAGCCATTATTTTCTCTATCATGGCAGTGAGATTGTTCTCTGTTGCCAAATTGTCTCTCCTAACCCTATGGACCACTTCGTCAGGATGTTCGTTTCTTCTTACTACAACTAGATTAGGCTGTTGCTGGGCAACTGCTTGTTGGCCAACGTTAGTCGTTTGACTTCGAGTTTCTAAGTCTACCACTTGGTTTTGTTCGACTGGTGTTGGCCTAGGTGGCGGCGGTGCTGTGGCTCGAACAGGTTCTAGAATGGGTCCCCCTTCCTGATAAGTTGATTGGTTGTTCCTTCGTCTGTTTTGTGGAACTCCTAAAAAATCCGCCATTCGATTTATTTGAGATGATATTTTTTGGAAAGTTTCCACATTATCCTGGTTAGTCCTAGCAATGTTTGTTGCTAACGGATTCAAGATTGACCCCAATTCTTTAGCAAGAGTTCCTAACATATCATGGTTACTTGCATCCATTTCTTGCCGAAATGCTGCTTGACTATTTGTGGTAAAAGGGGGTACTTGGGCAGAGAAGCCAGTATTCTGTACGCTTCGACCTATCGAACCAACATTAGGCGAAAACGCTATTGGGTTAGTTGTAGTGTATGTAGGACCCGTTCCTCCTAATCCTGCCATGTATGAATGTGGCATACCGTATTGGTAATTAGGTCTCCACATGTCTAAAGCGGATGATGGTCTTGGGGTAAACATCTGACTTGCGGCATTAGTTGCGAAATGTGGTATCTCGCCTGCGCCTGTGAGTGAAGGGATAGCAGTCGAACTCGAGACTGGGAGCGTTCTTGTCGTCCCTGTAGTATTTTCGGGTATCGGCTGGGAACTACCTATAGGTTCAGATTCTGTCGAAACCGGTATAGCCTGGGCCTCTTGAGTGGAAGTCGAAACATGTGTAGAATTTATAGCCACTGTTCCTGACCATTGTGGGGGATCTTGATCTCCCCCTCTGCTGGTCGCATTGACCATTTTCTTGTTGTACCTTCGTTTAGGAATCGATTGTGCACTGTTGGTTAATTTACCGTTCCTAAGGTTCATACAAGATCTTGATATTTTCTAGACAGAACAAAACAATCAATTAATAACAATCTGTTTGACACGGTCCCACTGGGCGTGCCAATTTGTTTACGGTGATTTCCGGTAAACAACCGCTAGTCCTCCAATCTATAAAATATACTTTGGTTACTCGCAGGATCGACTAGATTGATCCTAGGACATAGTCAAACAAATGTCTTTTGAAATGATTCGATTCATGTTTGCCTGTTCTGACTTCGAGAAAACTTGTTTTGTGATTTGATCTTATGAATGTTCACTTGAAACAATACTGGTTATACAAGTTAATATAACTTTAGAAGAAACATAAATAAAAGCATGTAAATTGCAGAAAAAGTAAAGTGCAGAAATATAATATGCAGTAATGTAAAATGCAGGAATGTAAAGTGCTTCGAAATGAAAGTTTAGACGCAATGAAAGAAATGCAGGAACATAAATAACCGAAAGTAAATGAAAGCAGTAATAATGAAAAGATACTTGAATAAAGGAAAATACAAAAGTATTTAAATTGATGTTGGTGTCATACGTACATTTCTCGGCGAAACTCGTTCTCTAAACACTTGATACTTGAGTGATTTGTGAGTGATTTGTACAAAATGAACACACGGAATCCTAACATTAAGACCCTTATTTATACTAAATTTGACCCTAACGGTCCTATACTAATCTAATGCCACATTGCCCATAAGAATCCCTGGGATGCCATCTGTCCTTGTGCGGTTACACAAACTACTTCAAAATTCAAATCAGCCCGCCTGAATCCTCTTTCGACGCGTGGCAACGTGACCAGAATCGAGAATGCCACGAAGACACTTTCAGCCTCAGTACTTTACGTATTTCGCAAAAACGTTTAAGTCTTTTAAAGATAATCCTCTTCGAATTAGCTCCAAGTCTAACCATCTTTTACTCCAACTCAAACCAGCATTCTCGAAACATGGCCATCAGTAGCCATTTTTAATCTCAGAGATGGTCATCAGTAACCGTCTCCCTTCGAATTGTAGTTCTTCAAAGGATATTCTTTCTAAACGAAATCTTCAGCCAACAGTTTGTTGACAGTACAGCAAAATTCCAACGTTTTCTCATTCACGGACGGATTTTCGGGATACAACCAAATCAAAATGGCACCTGAAGACATGGAGAAAACATCTTTCATCACCCCCTGGGGAACGTTCTGCTAGCGTGTTATGCCTTTTGGACTAACGAACGCAGGGGAAACTTATCAAAGAGCCATGACTACAGTTTTCCATGACATGATGCATAAGGAAGTGGAAGTCTATATGGACGACATGATTGCCAGATCAGAAAATAAGGAAGATCATATACATAATCTGACAAAGTTATTTCAACACTTACGGAAGTTTCAGCTTCGCCTGAACCCAAACAAGTGTACCTTTGGTGTCTACTCAGGAAAACTCCTTGGTTTCATCGTCAGCAAGCGAGGAATTGAAGTGGATCCAGACAAAGTCAAGGCAATTCAAGAAATTCCTTCCCCCAGAACCGAGAAAAAAGTTAGAGGATTTCTTGGACGTCTGAATTACATCTCGAGATTCATATATCTCATGACAGCAACTTGTGCTCCAATTTTCAAACTTCTACGGAAAAATCAAAGTTGCGTCTGGACAGACGATTGTTAGAAAGCGTTCAAAAGCATTAAGGAATATCTGCTCAAACCGCCCAACTTGTCTCCTCTAGTGGAAGGAAGACCTTTATTAATGTACTTAACCGTCTTAGAAAATTCCATGGGATGTGTCCTTGGAAAGCAAGACGAGACAAAAAGAAAAAAGCATGCCATCTACTAACTAAGCAAGAAATTCATTGACTGTGAATCCCGCTACTTCATGCTCGAGAAAACCTGTTGTGCTTTGGCCTGGGCTGCCAAGCGTCTCCGCCAATACATGATTCGACATACTACTTGGTTGATCTCCAAGATGGATCCAATCAAGTACTTCTTTGAAAAGCCTGCCTTAACTGGGAGAATTGCCCGTTGGCAGATGCTGTTATCAGAATACAACAATGAGTATCACGCTCACAAAGCCGTGAAAGGAAGCATCCTAGCTGAGCACTTGGCTAACCATCTACTCAATGACCATGAATCAATCGGATTCGACTTTCTGGACGAGGACGTCATGTACCTCAAGATGAAAGATTACGACGAGCCACTACCAGACGAAGGACCTAAGATAGGATCCCAGTGGGGCTTGCTCTTTGACAGATCCGTCAATGCTTATGGACGAGGAATTGGGTCAATCATTGTTACCCCTCGAGGTACCCATATTCCCTTTACCGCCAGATTAACTTTCAAATGCACAAACAATGAGGCCGAATATGAAGCTTGCATCATGGGTCTCGAAGAAGCCATGGATCTAAGAATCAAATACTTGGATGTATACGGAGATTCTGCTTTGGTCATCAATCAAATGAAAGGAGAATGGGAAACACGCCAACCTAGGCTAACCCCTTACAAAGACTACGCGAGAAGATTGTTACCATTCTTCGACAGGGTAGATTTTCATCACATTCCTCGTGAAGAAAACAACTTGGCTGATGCATTAGCCACACTCTCTTCCATGATTAGGATAAATCATTGGAATGACATTCCTCAGATCGATGTCATGTGCCTGGATAGGCCCGCTCATGTTTTCACAGTAGAGGCAATGATCGACGACAAACCGTGGTATCACGACATCAAAAACTTTCTTCAAAGGCAAGAGTACCCTCTTGGGGCATCAAAGAAAGATAGAAAAACTTTGAGAAAGTTAGCTGGCAGATTCTTTCTGAATGAAGATGTTTTGTACAAGAGAAATTTTGACATGGTTCTGCTCAGATGCGTTGACAGAAACGAAGCAGAAACACTCATGAGAGAAATACATGAAGGTTCCTTTGGTACTCACACCAATGGACACCCCATGACAAGGAAAATACTGAGAGCAGGATATTATTGGCTGACGATGTAGTCATGTTGCTACCAGTATGCAAAGAGGTGTCACAAATATCAGATCTACGCTATAGAATTCATGTGCCACCATCTCTTCTCAACATACTCTCTTCCCCTTGGCCTTTCTCCATGTGGGGAATCGACATGATTGGAATGATCGAGCCAAAAGCGTCCAACGGACATCGCTTCATCTTGGTAGCCATAGACTATTTCACTAAGTGGGTCGAAGCAGCTTCATATGCAAACGTCACAAGACAAGTTGTCGTCAGATTCATCAAGAATCACATCATTTGTCGCTACGGCATTCCTAGCAGGATAATCACTGACAATGGGTCAAATTTGAACAACAAAATGATGAAGGAACTTTGTGAAGAATTCAAGATTGAACATCACAACTCGTCTCCTTACAGACCAAAGATGAATGGAGCTGTAGAAGCAGCTAACAAAAACATCAAGAAAATCATTCAGAAAATGGTCATCACTTACAAAGATTGGCATGAAATGCTCCCGTATGCTCTTCATGGTGACAGTACGTCTGTACGTACTTCAATTGGAGCAAATCCTTTCTCCCTTGTGTATGGCATGGAGGCAGTCCTACCCATAGAGGCTGAGATCCCATCAATGAGATTCTTGATGGAGGCAAAATTAACAGAAGCCGATTGGTGTCATAATAGATTCGATAAGTTGAACTTAATCGAAGGAAAACGCATGACAACTTTATGCCATAGACAGCTATATCAACAAAGAATGAAGAAAGCTTTCGACAAAAAGGTTCGACCTTGCACAATCAAAGAAGGCGACCTTGTGCTCAAAAAGATTCAATCTTTTCTCACAGATTCTAGGGGCAAATGGACTCCTAATTATGACGGCCCATACGTGGTCAAGAGAGCTTTCTCGGGAGGAGCCTTAATACTCATGACAATGGATGGAGAAGAATTCACCCGTCATGTGAACGTCGACGTAGTCAAGAAATACTTCGCCTAAATAAACAAAAGAACAGCTCGCTAAGTTGAAAACTCGCAAAGAGAGTCTTAGGAAAAAAAGAGCGTCTCGATGAATCGAAAACCCGAAAGGGCGATTCAGGCAAAAGTTAGAGACATAAAAAATATATAATCAATCCCGGTAGATTTAAAACCCAAAAGGGGTAATCTACGCAAAAGTTAGAGATATATGGCAAGTAACTGTGTTCAAGACAAAGTTGATCATTCAGAAAATCCATAGCGGAGTATTCATCATCAGTAGGTCATCTTCTACGAAGCACGAATATAGCGGAACTCATAGTGGAACTGAAAGATAACGGTCGTCACGTTTCAACGTAGTCCTTTTCCCAAAAATTACCAATTTCCAACTTTGTAAATACACCATGGAATCAAGCCTTCGGCTGATTACCATTCCATAAATAACAATTTGAGCCTAGCGCCTTTTCTTTGCAATCGAGTCTTATTCAGTTTCTTAAAATAACATTTTTTAAGTCTAACAGTCATTTTCTTGAAACAAACGTTTTCAAAAATAAAATGAATCTACTTGCAAAATAAAGTTGAAACTTCTTTCTAAGGTTTACAAACAATAGGAAGAATGCCAACAGTTGCTCCGAGAACAGTTGAGACTCCGGGAACAAATTTCCCCATGAAGTCGCTTTGCGAACATCTCCCGATGACGGATCTTCACTTCAAATCATATCATTCACTTCACATTTCATAATCATCATAACATTCATGCATGCTTCATGCATCATATCATATGTGTGCATAGTCAATATTGTCTAGTTAGGCTTTGATCATACTATTGCCCAAGTCACGTGGACCTCAACACGAGTTTCCCCTGCGAGTCGTGAAAGGGCAGTCTTCTTCATGAAGACAGTTCATGCACCAGAATTTCCCCAAGAAGGTTAACAAATGGCGGTCTTCCTCAGGAAGATAGTTTGTTTACTGTTGGAAATCCCCAGCAAGTCGGCAAATGGTGATCTCCTTCAAGGAGATAGTTTGTTCACTTCCGTTGTTACTCCCTTTTCAAGGTCGACAAATAGCTTTCTTCCTCAAGAAGATAGTTTGTTCACTTTTGGGATTCCCTTTGGCCAAGATTCTCCGAGAAGATCGACAAATAGCTATCTTCTTCAATGAAGATAAGTCTCTTCACTTTTGGATTTCCCCATGGAGTTGGCAAATGGTAGTCTTCCTCTAGAAGATAGTTTGTTCACCTCCAAGAATTCCCCAGTAAGAGTCAATAGATGGCAGTTTTCCTCAAAAGGACAGTTTATCTATTATTTAATCCCCAAAGAGTTGACAAATGACAGTTTCTTTTCAAGAAATATTTTGTCTACTTACATGGCACTTATCCACGTCAGAGTTGAAAAATGGCAGTTTTCCTCCTGGAAAACAGTTTATCAACTCCCCAGTGGAGTCAACAAATGGCAGTCTCCCTCAAGAAGATTGTCAGAGTTATGCTTGTTCATAGTTGGGCTCATGTAGAGAAATTATAGGTCATGTACAATTTTGGAAATTTGTAAATTTGTGCAAATGCCTCTAGCAATTGATGTTACATGATACATAACACATCAGTAGAGATGCCATGCATCCATTTATATGATTGCATAAGGATTGAAGAATATTCCCAAAAACAAAGACATGTGAATATGTAATGATTACATTTGGGAATTTATGGCAAATGAGTGAATCACCAAAGGAATCTTCTCCCAACCAAATGGATCAAGCAAAACCGAGGGCTAGGGGAGTGGTATTAAAAATCCATCATTGCATCTTGGAGATTCCTTGAATTTCTTCATAGCCAATAAACCAAAGTGACTTTACTAAGCAAGCTCACTCTCTGAAATTACACTGAACTCTTTGCCTATAAATAGAAGAGCATACCTCAGTAATAAGCACACCAAAGCAACTCAAGAATCTTGCTTTCTCATTCTCTCCCTCATGCTTATGGTTTTCAAAAGTTCTTTGGCAAGAAGAATCAAATTCTTCAAACCAGAGCTTTTCTTTTGAAAGTAAGCCTTCTAACATCTCAAGGAGGTTCATTAGAAGTGATCCAAGTACCTGGAATACTTCTGTAAGTGCAAGAACACCATCTTCACTTTCATTTTGGAGCCTAAGTAGTTGGAGGTCCGTAGAACATTTCAGAAGGTGTCAAACAAGTCTAAGCATTCAGACACATTCCTTAGGGTGTAGTGAAGCTATCCAGATGGTCGCATCTCATGTGTAAGTGCAGAATCACTAACCTCCATGTTCACTTGAAGCTCAAATAGAAGGAGTCGAGCAGAGCATTTCAGAAGCTTTCAAAGTGATTCAAGTGCCCAGATAGCATCAACAAGGTCCCAGGAAGCTTTTGTGATCATTCATCCATAGCTAGAAGCTCTCCACCATAGCCATCGACCTCCATTTTCAGAGGTATATTTTCAAACTCTAACACTCTTATTTAAGTACTCTTTGCAATATATCTCGATACTAATTCATTCAGCATCATCAGAGGATTAAAAACTCTCTATCATCATTCATTAATTCTTCAGCATCATCATTTAATTTTGTTTTTAAATTCTAGGGTTCTTCACGTATTTTTGTTAATTCATTAGATGTAGTTAATATAAATTTATGTTAGTTACATATCTGGATTCGTGAGGAAATTTAGAGTGAAATTCATGTTTACATCATCCTGTTTGGTTGAGAAATGAGCAAGTTCATAAATTCAAAAATTGAGAGCTTGAGGTTGAAGATGACAATGGCCATGGCGCGCAAAATTCAAATCCCTGGGTTGAAGTTTATTTTATTTTGAGTGGTAGGCATTTTATAAACGAATTCATCATTTGCCCTAGTGGCCTCACATGCGCTCTTAATACTCTCTTGCCCACAAGTCTGGGGTTCGAATCCCCCTCGCCCCAGACTTTTTGATTCTTTTATTTTTCAATGATTTTCAACTTGTTTTAAATCATAACTGAATGGGTGTGTGTCATAGTCACCAACTGGCGCTTGGCCCAGTGGTGTTATTTTGAACTGGTGATTTCAAGGGCGTGTGTTCAAACCTTGGTGAGACCAAAACCTATTTTTTACCACTATTTTCTTTCATTTTCTTCACAAACTTCATATAATTAATTTACCTGTCAAATTAAATCCTTTCCTTTTGATTTTTTACATACTCTTTATTTAATATATCTATTTTATGAATAATCAAAAAAATCACAAAAACATTATTTACTTGATATATTTTTATTAGGTAGGTTTAAAATAACATATTTTTATTAGGTTTAAAATAACATATTTTTAAGTATTTTTTTTAATACTTTAAATATAATTTTCTCTTGATTTTCAAAACCTAATCTCTTGTAAACATTTTTGTGATAAAACCCTAGTCATTTAGGTCTTAATTAGGAGTAGACTTTGTCTTTACCCTAATTAAGTTGACTTTTGTCAATTTTCAAACAATTTTCAAACTCCGATTTAAACAAACGTTCCAGGTTTTCAGACAACAAAACCTTGTATCACTTCAAATCATCTTCAACTATTTTTCGTAAACAGTAAATCATCTTGCGGGCCTCTAATAGAGTGTAAGACCCAACACCTTTTTCTTTTCATAGTTTGTTTTCAAAACTGTATTTCTTTACAAAATCTTCTCATCTGTTTTCAAAACATTCTTCTGGTATTTGAAGGGCATTATTCACGGTGAAACTCTTGAGATACCTATGTGACCTAGTGTCCATCTTCAATTCTTCTGTTTTCAAAACAAAAAGATTTCAAAACTGTTTACAATTAAACCTTCAACTGTTGCCAATAAACAACCAAGCTACTGGTAAGGCTTTGTACATACATCTTCAAAGGCCTCCACTCCATCCAGGTTAGGCTTTATAGCTTTCCATTTACAAGCTTTCATTTAAATTTCTGTCAAATATAAATTGTATATATATTGTTTAGAACTACATCTGAGTACAACCTTAGGACAGATAAACCATATATATATATATATATATATATATATATATATATATATATATTATAGGACTATGGCCTAGGATTGAGAATGTCTTCCCGGTGAAGGCTCTTTCCTAATTAGAATTCCTTAGTATAAACCTCAAGATGAATTATTCCCGATGAAACATCTTGAAAAAAGCCTTAGAACAAAAATAGGGCACATCCACCCAAGAGGAATTATTCCCGGTGAAACTTCTTACCCATTTGCTTAGATCCAAACTATGTTTAGAACCACATAACTTTCTATTATGCTATAACAAGGACCCTCGTTGACCCTCAATTAGCCTCATCTTGGGCTTACAATAAAAGGACCCACATGCTTCTTAAAAGCATATTCCCAGCTTTCTCTTGAGCTTGTATACAAGGACCCATCAGGTTTCTTATAAACATAGGAACAGGTCTTTAGTCACCTTTTAGCCTACCCTAGTGAGATTCTTCTACTCCTTAAACCAGACTTTAAACAAGCTAAGAATGTTTCAATCTCAATATTGAGTCCACCTTTAGGAATGAGAGACATGGACAATAGTTTTCATTCTTAGCAGAGTCTAGGTTCCACATCTGTCTATCCTCAGTCAGGGTCAGCCTTAATCTTGGGCTTTAAACAAGAAGTCTAAAACATTTAATTCAATCCCCTAGAAAGGATTAGCCTCCATCATTCCTCCATTTTAATAAAATCCCCTGGAAAGGGTTAGCCTCCATCATTCCTCCATTTTAATAAAATCCCCTGGAAAGGGTTAGCCTCCAAAAACACTCCTTTAAAAATCCAAAATTCCCTGGAAAGGGTTAGCTTCCACATCAATCTTTTAAAGTCAAAACCTTAGGAAAGGGTTAGCCTCCAAAACCAATCTTTCAAAGTCAAAACCCCTGGAAAGGGTCAGCCTCCAAAATCAATCCTTCAAATCCAAATTCCGTGGAAAGGGTTAGCTTCCACATCAATATTCATTAAGTCAAAAACCCCTGGAAAGGGACAGCCTCCAAAATCAATCCTTCAAATCCAAATTCCTTGGAAAGGGTTAGCTTCCAAAAGGATCTTTCGAACCTTCAAAACTCTCCAATAGAGTCTAGGTCAATTATTCAAACAAATCCCCCAGTAGAGTCAATCTTCAAACCTGGGTCTTTCATTCATCAATCCCTGCTTAACAAAAGCACAATCCCCAGGAGGGTCAACCTTTAGTCTTTAAAACAATAAAGTAATCCTCAACAGAGTAATCCCCTCTGAGTCAAGAGATCCCACACAGGTAGATCTTTCCCCATTTAAGAGTCAACCACAACCTTGGGCTTTGTACAAGGCAGATACTCCCTTTAGAGTCAAAAACCCTACTCATAGGTATTCCCCTATTCAGAGTCAGCCACAACCTTGGGCTTTGTATAATACAGATAATAGAGTCTCCCCAGTGAGTCCTCCCCCATCAAGTAGCCACAACCTTGGGCTTTGTACAAGGCAGATAAACATCATTTCTTGTGTCAAAAGATTCCTAACCTTCATGATCTTTTCCCTAGAGAGTCAGCCACAACCTTGGGCTTTGTACAAGGCAACCAAAAAATAGAGTCATTCATAGTCTCCATGCTCTGTTTCCTCAACAATTAGCCACAACCTTGGGCCTCGTACAAGGCAAAAAACAATGTCTTCCCTAGCTAGAGTCAGCCACAACCTTGGGATTCATACAAGGCACAAAATAAAGTCTCCCTAGGTAGAGTCAGCCACAATTCTAAGTGTTGTACAGAACACTAAATAAACCTTTCAATCAAAAAAATAAAATAAACACTCTCTAGCTAGAGTCAGCCTCAATTCTAGGCTTCATACAGAACACAAATCATTCAGTTAAAAGTCAATTCCTAGTGGAGTCATCTCCCAGAGTCAATAAAAACCTTTTAAGCCTCAAGCTTGGGCCTCATACAAGCCAGCTAAAAATCAAATCTTTCATACAGTATATAGACATAGCTTATCTCTATAGAGAGATATTTATCCTATCTCACCACATTCAAACAAACAAACAAACAAACATTTCAATTTCAATATTAAACATTCTCCCATTTAGGATTTTGAAAGGCATGCTCTGAGGCGCACACACCCAGACTTGAACACTTTCCCTAATTTGGTCGAGAATCTTTCTTTCATTCAAGAGACACGCGACTGGCATACTTGCACACACACAAGTAAGGTCCCTCTCTTAATGAATTGAACTCAGCTTTTCTGTCACTTTTAATGTTTGTGGTGGAATAGTAGGAATACCTCTCTGTAAAGATGACTTCATGTCTCTTTACTGTAAACAGAGATTTGATTCAAGCTTCAACCTTGAGCTTCAAGCAAGGCACCCAAAAAAAATCAATTAATTTCCCTAATTAGTTCCCTGAACTACAAAAAGCTCTGACTTCCATTAGGGATGTGTAGGCATGAGATTCACAAGGAATCTCAGCGAGCTAATAAAAAAAAACAAAAACAGTCAGTTCATCTGTCTTTGATTCAATTCAATTCAATTCTATCTCCTAACACAAAGGAGAAACTTTCCCAATCAAGCAGCAACACACACAAATAGACACATACAAGGTTCCCATAGAGTACTACGGATATGTAGGGTGCTTAAAACCTTCCTTATGTATAACCGACCTCCCGGACTCCAGAATTTCTAGTCTAGGTGAATCCCCACACTTAGCAAACTCCTAGGGTTTATTTGAGATCTTTTTCCCCTTCCTCTTGGTAGGATAATTAAAAAGTTCGTGTGCTATCGTAGGAAGAACTGCAATAAAATTCATCCCACAAGGGCGCTTCTCTCCTTCCAAATTTCGCGTGAAGGGTTTAGCGTGCCGTCCTCCCAAGTGAAACGGGGAGGTAAAAAAACGAAACCACACAAACTCACTATCTTCTCAATATACAACTGAGCTAACTTCTCCATAGGATAATCCATTCTCATCGGTATAAAGTGAGCAAATTTCATTAATCTATCCACGATAACCCAAATGGCCTCACACTTCTTAACTGTCATCGACAAACCAGAAACAAAATCCATCGATATGCTGTCCCACTTCCATTCCGGAATGAACAACGGTTGCATAGCTCCATACGGCTTCTGATGTTCAATCTTTGACTTCTAACAAGTCAAACAAGAATAAACAAAATCAGCAATCTCTTTCTTCATTCCAGGCCACCAAAATAACTTCTTCAAATCATGATACATCTTGGTAGCACCCAGATGAATACTTAATCCGCTACGATGTCCCTCTTCAAGAATACTCTTTCTTAGCTCAGCAACATCAGGAACGTAAACATGATCACCAAACCTTATTATACCATTCTCGTCAATTCTGAATCCACCTCGTTTACCTTGATTAATTAATGTCAACTTATCAACTAATCCCACGCCGACTCTCTGGCCTTCTTTAATGTCGTCAAGAATACCACTCGTCAGCTTCAGCATACCCAACTTAACACTATTAGAAGTACCTTCGCATACCAAACCTAAATCTCAGAATTTCTCTATTATGTCCAGTTCACGCACCAATAGCATAGACATATGTAAAGATTTCCTACTCAACGCATCAGCAATGACATTAGCTTTACCCGGATGGTAATTCAGCCCAAAATCATAACCCTTAAGAAATTCCAACCATCTCCTCTGCCTCATATTAAGCTCTTTCTGATCGAAGAGATACTTCAGACTCTTGTGATCACCGAATACTTTAAACCTTGAATCATATAAATAATGTCTCCATAATTTCAATACGAAGACCACCTCCTCCAATTCCAAATCATGAGTCGGGTAATTCCTCTCGTGCAGTTTGAGTTGTCGCGACGCATACGCCACAACTTGTTGATTCTGCATTAATACACCACCTAATCCCATTAACGACGCATCACAATAAACCACAAAAGATTCCGCCGGACTCGGCAAAATTAAGATCGGGGCACTAGTCAACCTCTTCTTTAACTCTCGGAATCCTTCTTCACATTTAGAATCCCAAATAAATGCTTGCCCCTTTCTAGTTATCTTGGTTAATGGTAACGCTAACCTCGAAAATCCTTCGATAAACTTTTTATAGTAACCTACAAGACCCAAGAAACTACGAATCTCGGAAACTAACTTCGAATCTTCCCACTAAGATACCGCTTCTACCTTCGTCGGATCTATGACAATACCATTCTTGGAAATCACATGACCAAGAAAACTCACTTCACTCAACCAGAATTCACACTTCGACAACTTCGCATAAAGCTTCTTTTATTTCAACAATTCTAACACAATTCTAAGATGATCCGCATGCTCTTCCTTGTTCTTAGAATATATCAGAATATCATCTATAAACACCACAACAAACTTGTCGAGATAAGGATGAAAGATCCTATTCATATACTCCATGAAGACACCAGGCGCATTAGTAACCCCAAATGGCATCACGGTATACTTGTAATGACCATACCTCGTTCTGAACGCAGTCTTTTGAATATCGTCTGCTTTCACACGAATCTGATGATATCTAGACCTCAAATCAATTTTACTGAATACACTTGCTCCGACCAGCTGATACATCAAGTCATCAATCCTCGGTAATGGATATCGATTTGTGATAGTAACCTTGTTCAGCTGTCTATAATCCACGCATAGTCTCATCGAACCTTCTTTCTTCTTTACCAACAACACCGGCGCACCCCACAGTGAAACACTAGGACGACTGAATTCTTTCTCAAGAAACTCTTCTAATTGACTCTTCAATTCAGTCAACTCGGATGTCGACATGCGATAAGGCGCCATCGACACAGGACTCGTCCCAGGAATTAATTCGATCGCAAACTCAACTTCCCTCTCAGGTGGCAACTCTCTAACCTCTTCTGGAAAAACATCTGGAAAGTCTCGTACTACCGGTAATTCATTACTCACCACTTTCCCTTTCACCTCCATGGATGCAAATAATATGAACATTGTAGCCCCATCTCTGACCGCTTCATTTACCTGCTTAGTAGTCATCGCCAAATCCTCAACACTACTCTCTCCAGGAAAGATAACCATCTTCGTAAAGCAATTAATATGAACTCGGTTGAATTCCAACCATATCATTCCCAGAATAACGTCAAGTTGTTCAAGAGGAAGGCACACTAAGTCCATCCCAAATTTTCTACCAAACTTGTCAACCGGACAATTCAAACAAGCAGAAGAAGTAGTTACTGAACTCGACGCAGGAGTATCCATAACCATACTTCCATTAATATCACACTTGAAGCAATATGACCCGCCTTACCACACTTGAAGCATTTCTTTTCCCCACTCTTACACTCATTCCTTCTATGCCCAGTCTCACCATAGTTGTAGCACTTAACGGGAGCACCTGAATCTCCCCCACTAGGCCTATTCCAATCACCAGCTTTAGGATTTCCTCTACCATATGGCTTACCCTTATCCATAGGCTTCTTACCTTTCTTGTCAACCAACTTGCGAGAGTGAGATGACTTCAGCTTGATGTTATCCTCTTCGAAGATCCTACTACAGTCCACCAAATTGAAAAATCGCCGAATCCTCTAATACCTGATACCTTGCTTGATCTCGTCACGAAGACCAGTCTCAAATTTGATACACTTTGAGAATTCACTAGCTTCATCATTGTTGTAGTGAACGTAGTACTTCGCCAACTCAACAAACTTCGAAGCATACTTTGGTACCGTCATATTACCTTGAGTCAGCTCCAAAAATTCAATTTCTTTCCTGCCTCAAACGTCCTCAGGAAATTACCTCCTCAGGAACTGTCTTTTGAACACAGCCCAAGAAATAGCTACACCATTAGCATCTAGTTAAGCTCTAGTAGCCATCCACCAGTCATCAGCCTTTTCGGACAACATATACGTACCATACCTTACTTTCAGGTTCTCAGCACAATCGATGACTCTGAAAATATTCTCGATCTCCTTTAGCCACTTCTGAGCACCTTCAGGATCATGTGTACCCTTGAACAACTGAGGAATATTCCTCTGAAAATTTCCCAATTGCCTGTCAGCACCAATCCCAGCTCCATTTGCATTCCCTCCTAGCACACCAGTAATCATGCCCAAAGCCTCAACGATAGCATTGTCATTTCTTCCACCTCTTCCAGCCATTGTTCAGCTAATCCACAAAACAATTCCATTAGAACCAAAAGTATCGACATTGATAACTCACACTCGTCACATACAACGGAATCACTAACACTAAGACTCTGGTCACAACGAACGACTATGCTCTGATACCACTATTGTAACACCCTTATAAACCCCACGAAATTTAAATAAATAATCAGAGTAACATGAAACAAGGGTGCCACAATTCTATTTAAAAACACAAAATAACATACTTTATTGTCATGCATTAACTAAGGAACATTCATCAATGGTTCAAAATGTTGCACACTCGTGAAAAATGAACAGAGTCGCCACCAATATATTTATCCCATAAGGGAAAGGAATATCAGAAAACCTAGCAAAGGAAGGAACAGGGTCTTGCGACCATAGAACCCAGGAACGGGAGTCGGTTACGCGAGGGGAAGGTACTAGCACCCCTCACGCCCATCGTACTCGATGGTATCCACCTATGTTTGTTTCTATCTAAAGGGTGTGTACTATGTCTATGCCTAAATGTGAATGAATGCAAAATGTAGGGAAAATAAAGAATTGTACTCGCACGGGCCCTACCCCGCTGCCTACGTTTCCTTTTCAGGAATCAGAGTTACCGTAGCTCGGCTCACGATTTTCTGTTTGTTTTGTGTTTTTTAGTTGGGCGGTGTTAACGTTCGCGCTCTTGCATAAGGGATTGCCTACGATGCGTTCGAGCGGAAATAACAATGCCCTTAAGAAAGAAGAAAAAGAGATTGGTTTGTGTCTTTTAGGGTAGATAAGAGATGAACAGTTCCCAAAACCGGGCCACTCACCACTTTTTCTACTTTGTTTTAATTCGACCCATTGTTAGGTGTTTTAAGTGTTTTTGGTTGTGTATTTTTTAAGGGGAATTTGTTTGCGAGTTGAATCACATAAAAGTGTATAAAAGTGAATCCCACTCATCTCTCTTCCATTATATAGTGTTCGAGAAACAGATTAGGGAATGAATCCCACTCATTTCTCTCCCACTAAGCGATTAAGAAACAGATTAGGGAATAAATCCCACTCATTTCTTATAGCGATCGAGAAACAGATTAGGGAATGAATCCCACTCATTTCTCTCCCACTAAGCGATTAAGAAACAGATTAGGGAATAAATCCCACTCATTTCTTATAGCGATCGAGAAACAGATTAGGGAATGAATCCCACTCATTTCTCTCCCACTAAGCGATTAAGAAACAGATTAGGGAATAAATCCCACTCATTTCTTACTCACTATTAGTAAAGTGTGATTCGCGTCTTCTGTTTATTAAGTATTTTAAAAGTTGAAAGAAAAAAGAATGCAATGGGGAACTATATCTAAGTTCTAATCTAAGTTGTCTATACAAGGGAATCAAAATAAAAGAACTATACACTTTATTAAAGAAAAAAAACTATACATGGAATAGGTAAAGGAAAGTCAATATACGGAAAATAAAATTGAGAACTATAGCAAACAAATTGGCATTCACAAACACACATATATCAATTAGTTCTAAGAAAATCGAGACTAAAATTAATTCCTAAGTCTATTAAAGAATTAGAATGAAAATCTAATCTACACTACAGGGGGGTGTACTAGCAGTTCTTAAATAGACTAAAATCAGTCATCAGCAAAGAACTGGGCTTAAACAGGGGTGTGAGAATAACAAGGGCACTCAGGCCCATGAACATCGCGCATGGTGTGTTAGCAAGGAAGGGGTACGATTCATAAACTTTTCAGGCCCAACACGCGTGAAGCCGAAATCCCATTCACCTATGATCCACATTTTATTTTACTTTTTTTGTCAGCATTTATTCATTATGGCTATGGTTTTTTTTCATATATGAGACGTGACATTCAACACACACACTATATCAATTGGTCCAATGCGATTTAAGTGACTACATGACAAAATGAATTCTTAACCAATCAACACTCGACACCTCACGCCCCCAATCATTTAAAACAAACCGGCCAGAGAATGGGATTCTGAACCAATGGCGATGTGCCACATTGGATCGGAGAGAGAAGGCTACCAATATTCATGCAGACGCCAGAGACTTTTCCGGTCTTCTTCTCCGGTGGTCTTCCACGGCGGAGGTCACTCTTTTTTTCCAGAAATGCATAAAGATAACACCTTTCCCATCGAAATTTTATGTAGATTACGGATCTGGTCTTAGATTTTCCTAAAGCTATCTCTAATGTCTGATCCGAGGCCATTCTAAGAACCCTAAGTTCATCAACCTCATTAAAATCCAACTTAAATCTTTGCAGTGTGTTCATGATCAATTATTGAATTCAAACAAGTGATTTTAGGCAAGTAAATACACACAATAACACGCAAACAAGATTCATCCTTGGAAATCAAAATCTCACGCACAGAACCACATTAAGCATGTTACTATATGCTTCATCAACTAATCTACATATGCTTTCAAGAAACTTACTTGTTCGAAGCTTGGATCTTAGAGGCGAAGAAAACCTTGAGATGCAGTAGTAATCACAAACTCAGTCCTCCACTCTTGGAACCTTGCAGAAGAAAGAGACGCGATGGTGAAGCTTTCGATCTTGACTCACACAAGTAATGATGATGACGATGTTGTTTAGAATTTGAGACTCGAGGAGATGACGAAGATGAATGAGGTTGCTTCAATGGTGGTGATGAAGATTCGGTTATGGAAGCATCGTAGTAGAAAAGTTTGTTAGAGAATGTAACAAACTTTCTCTTGGAAGTTGAATGAAGAGAAAGAGAAGAGAGAGAACGAGAGAGGATGAGTGAGGAGAGAGTTTTTGAAAGTAAGGAAAATGAGAGTGTGTGGTGAAAAATGAATGCGTGATCTCTGATTTGTGAAGAGGTTTAACTTTTATATGGAGTTGTGATGGTACATGGTGAGGTATGGTGGAGGTGTAAGCACTTGATCTTTTTCAAACATAGTGCACATGTTGTGTAATTTGTTAGTAAGCTTTTCTCTCGCCCTTCATGTTGCAGTGTCATGCATGGTTTTATTGTGGAATGATGGTAAAAGCTGATAGTAAAGTCACGCACGTGCTGGTCCTTGTCGAATGCCAACCTGCAGCCAAGTGTCAAACACATGAGTTTTAGATCTTGTATCTCTCTCTATACTTAACCAGGTGGAATAATTGTTGGCTTATTGTAAAGACGATGTATAATAGAGCAAATTCCATGTTGGTGATGTTTTGAATTATTGCTTGGAATTAGGAGAGAATGACTTGGAAAAATGATGCATTGTTGCTACATATGGCTCACGCGCGTCTGACTGGGATTTGGCCTCATGTTTTGGTCGAAATACAACTTGGTCAGGGTACAACTTTGAAGCTTCATAATTTTCTCAATACATGCTCAATCATCACACTCCTTAGCTTAATAGAAAGAGGGCATGGAAAGGAGTAGTTTGAGACCTAGTTTGAACCAAATGGAGGTTTGTAGAATCTCTGAATAAAGCTTACATTACGCTCACCACATGTTTTCCAAAATGCACGCTCGTGACCTGGATCCCGACCTAGCCAGATGTTCAACCAAGACTTTGCGAAACAATGACTTTAGATGATCATAAATGATTCATACTTTGTCCAAATGACTTATTTCTTGGCTTGTTATGAAGAGGACATGGAGGAGAAGATAATGAGACCAAGCTTGAATCCATAGCACTTTTGTAGAACTCTAAAATCAATATAACATCTGGCGCACCAAGTGTTTGATGGAATGTCTATGCGTGACCTGGTCCATGACCTGGATTGTGACTTGTAATCTATAATAATTTCCAAACTTCCAATGATCATATCTTTTGATCCAAGCTTCAAATGGAAATGTGTCCAACTACAAAGTTGTTCATCTCCATGAGATAAACAACATTGGTGTTGGCTATTTTCTGAAAAAATGTCAAATGCCACGTGTAAACATGCTGTGAAGTCAGCTGCCAACCCATCCTTAAAACTTCAAAAAATTCTCTAAGTATGAAATTTTCCACTTTTAGCCATATTTCCCAAAATGGAAACTTTAACCCATTCTCCCTGATTTTATTATTCCTTTGACTTTTCTTGACTATTTTCCATCTTGGGTCAATATTTGGACAATTCTTCTGATTTTGACCAGAATGTCTAAAAGTCAACTGTTATGATTTTTCCGATCTCAATGAAATTCCTGATTAATCAGCTTCTGACCAATGGCAATCGATTGAACATCTCCACACAGTCATCATACCATCTCCCTTCATAAAATCAGCTCTTGATCCATGTATTGACCAAAAAGTCTACTGCGTTAACTTTGGTCAAAAAACCCTAATTCAGGATAATCATATGAGTAGTAAGCTTGTATTTTCTAACCAATGCTCTGACTTGAAGGTGAGGAAACCCTGATTCAAGGGAGCCCTCAGAAGGATAATGCCACTAGACTAGACCTCAGATCCCTATATTTAATCAGAAATCCTTTGTACCAGGAGCCTCTTTCTTGCCACCTTTTAGGATAGTAATCATGATATGAATGCATGAATTGGGCCATGACCTAAATGATGTATGTATATGGATTGTAGGCCAGATAAATAGGGTAGGACAAATTTGGGGTATGACACACAACATCTCATGTCAACATAGTGGAAAATTAAACAATCGGATAGGCACAACATCTTTGATACCATATCCCGTAAAATAACCCAAAATAAACAATTAAAGTTACAAACTCAAAACTAGCATTCCCCAGTGTTACAATATCAGAGCATGACACTTGACGCTACACTAACACACTCACTTATGAGCTAATCCTCACCAAGTCGAAAGCCGCTTTCCTCAATCTGAAAAAATGACAACATGTAAGGGTGAGTCTCATTCACAGTTAATAAATATTATGCATTCGTAAGCAACACAACATCATAGCATACCATTCACCCAATTTGCATTATATTAAGATTTTCATACAATTATCAAGTAACCATACCAACAATCACATGACCAAAATAGAACACTGAAACTCATTCAATCATATTATATCAATATGCCCATGGACCAACTAAGACTATGCATGTGGTACCAATAATCTGTGGACTTAATCCACCCGACCGATCTATATATCACCGATATACGGTCCAACGGACACAATTTCTGCACAATGGGAAATATGTCCACCATTTGATCCAAACATCACCAGGATCCATCACCGAATGCATATGAATGAATGCACACATATAACATACTTAAACACATCACTGATCTGATGCACCGCATTGTCTCACCATAACTCACCATTTTCATCACCGACAAAGTATGTACATGTTTGCACAATCATTCAATTATTCACACATTCATCATGACAATCATAACAATAACCACCATTCATTTGTCATTACACCGAAACATTGTCATATTCACACATCCACACATATGCACAATATTTCATTTCACAAAGCAATTAAATCCATTTTAAAAATAAGTCGGCCACTGCCCATACTTCTAATTTATATTATATAACATTTAGTTAGCTATGCAATGCCTAAAACGGCACATAAAAAGAGTAAACGGATCAAAAGATACGAAATTTTGAAGTTTAGAAAAATTTCTGCACAGTAGGGTCCGTTCAGCGGACCACTAGCGACGTGAGGCAGAAGCGAACTTCCTTTAGACCTGCGCTAAGCGGACCACTAGCGACCCTTGACAGAAGCTAACCAGGTCAGGTCCTCCGCTTAGTGGAACCCCCTCCGCTTAGCGGACCTGCGATTTTGCAGATTCGCAAGTCTGCGACTGACCCTGCGATTTCACACATTCAAGGTCTAAAAACGCTTCTAAACATCATATACAGCCAAACAATCATCAATTGCATCATTATACATCAAAACAACACATTATGAACCAATAATCTATGCAATTTCATCAATCAAAACCTCCCTAAACTTAATAATCCAAAACCCAATACAACCAATTGAATCAAACAATATTCTAATCAGTCCTATTACCTATAATCACATAATAGATACTAAAAGGAAGAGTCCCCCTTACCTTCGATGTGAGTTCTTGAAGGTTCCCTTCTTCCTCTTCTTCTTCTCTTCTTTGCTCTTTCACGTGTTCTTCCTTTTCTCCCAATTGCCTCTTTTCTTATTTTATGAAAAATAACATAAAATAAACACAACTTAGTAAAAGGCCTAACCAAATAGCACCCCTCTCTTACTAACATTACACCATAAGCCCAATAGCTCTTATTCCATGATTTTCCAGTTAAATCCAAATTAAAATACTAAAATTCCAATTATTTAATTTAAATCCAACTTAAATTGATAAACAGAAAATATGGGGTGTTACAATCATCAGCCAAAAGGTTTGAGTTTGAGTTGAGGGATTTGAAAAGGGGAACGGGTTTGTCGGCCGTCGTCAGTTAATCGACAACGGCGGGTTAGGGTTGTTCAAGACAACCCTAACGCAAACCCTCTGAGGGAGAAGAGAAGCGTAAAAAAATTTAAAAGCGTAGAAAAAAAAGATTGTGCGTGTGAATTTTTGCAAATTGTACGTGAAGTGAAAAAAAGGTCCTCCAAATAGGATTGCCAAAGGTCCTATTTATAATGGGAAATTTAGGTTAAAAATCCCAAAAAAGAAATAACTCATATCCAAAAGCCCAACAACCCATTTTTTTTAAAAAAATTGGTAAAAATAGGAGAGAAAGTGTGAAAATGTCACTCATGGGATTCAAACTCACGACTTCTTATTTGCAAGTCTTGCTTCCTTACTAATTGTGCTATGTTATTAAAAGTGTATGAAACATAGACAAATATTTTCTATTTATTAAAGTATAAATAGTTTAAGAGTAAACTATTATACTTTTGATAGAAACAAATAATTACAAAAATCCAAAATATTGTAGATAAATCGAGGAAGTTTATAAAAACCAAGTTTAAAAATAATTTTGACTCCTAAAATTGGGCCTCATATTCTTATGAATAATAAGCCCAATTAAATACACACTTTTACTTAATGTATACTCCTATCTTTTGAATTGGACAATTTAGAGAATGGTTACTCTTTTGAAATGGGCTTGCCAATCAAGATGTCAAGCCCACTAGTTTGATATACACCCCTTGTAGAATTTGTACTACATCCCTGTTAATAAAATGTAATAGCAATAAGGCAAATTTTGGGTATGACAGCTGGGCGCAATTAGAGTGAGAATGAGGATGGGTATTCAACTCATCTAATTTTTCAATCGTTTCAAACCCATACTTGGTGTGTGGAAGTTTGAATGATTGCCGCTCTTGAAGAATTACACCCCGCCTTTTGGCCTAAGGGAACTATGTAAGTCTTATGCTTCGTAAGCATCAATATCTCTATGATTTTTTAGTGTTTACTGACGTCTTTCAGACAAGCCTAGTAGTCACTAGTCTTCGTGGTTATTTTCCCATTTGCTGAGTGCAATTTGAGTAAGGATATTATCCTATATCTCGATCATTTGGATGAGCATACTTGGTGTGTGACAATTTGAATGATTGCCTCTCTTGAAGAGTTACACCCCGTCTGTTGGCATGTGGGATTCATGTAATTCTTGTGCTCCGCAAGCACCAATGCCTTCTTGAAAGCCCAGCGTTTACTGGCATCCCCTGATTAAGTCTAGTCGTTACTAATCTTCTCTCAATCAAGCCTAATGGTTATTGGCATCGCCTTCAAGCCCAATGTTTATTGGCATCACCTTCAAATCCAATGTTAATAACATCCCCCAATAGAGTCTAGTCGTTACTAGTCGTCTTCAGTCAAGTCCAATGATTATTGGTATAACTTTTCAGATCTAGAGTCACCCTTCGGCTGTGTCTCTTTTTGAAGTCTAATTAAGGGTAGAAAATTTGGTAAGATTCCCCTTCAGTTGGTCACTTCCTTTTGGAGCCACATGCAGCTGGTATCCTTTGTTTAAGTCTAACTGAGGTTAGCAATTAGGATTAGATTCCCCTTAGGCTGGTTTCGTCCTTTTTTGTGTCTCCCTTTGGCTGTGTCTCTTTTTGAAGTCTAACTGAGGTTAGCAAGTTGGTAAGATTCGCCTTTGGTCGGTTTCTTCCTTTCGGAGCCACCTGCGGCTGGTATCCTTTGTTGAAGTCTAGCTGAGGTTAGCAATTAGGATTAGATTCCCCATCGGCAGGTCTCATCCTTTGTTAAGTCACCCTTCGGCTGTGTCTCTTTTAGAAGTCTAACCGAGGTTAGGAATTAGGATTAAATTCCCCTTCGGCTGGTTTCGTCCTTTGTTGAGTCACCTTTCGGCTGTGTCTCTTTTTGAAGTCTAACAGAGGTTAGCAAGTTGGTAAGATTCCTCTTCGGCCGGTTTCTTCCTTTCGGATCCCCTTGCGGCTGTTATCCTTTGTTGAAGTCTAACTGAGGTTAGCAAATAGGATTATATTCCCCTTCAGAAGGTTTCGTCCTTTGTTGAGTCACCCTTCGGCTGTGTCTCTTTTTGAAGTCTAACTGAGGTTAGCAAATATGATTAGATTCCCCTTTGGCTGTTTTCGTCCTTCGTTGAGTCACCCTTCGACTGTGTCTCTTTTTGAAGTCTAACTGAGGTTAGCAAGTTGGTAAGATTCCCCTTCGTCCAGTATCTTCCTTTCGGAGCCACCTGCGACTGGTATCTGATAACACGAATACATATCGTATATTTAGCTTAATTTACATGTATTATTATCCTATTTTATTTCGATTTTATTATTTTATTTTGTATTATGTCGGTATTTTTATTTTATTTTAGGTATTTAATAAAATCAGGGCTTGCAAAAGAAATGATGGAAAAATAGTCAAATTGAAGATTAAAAGCCAAAAAGGGGTGTAACATTAAACAAAGGGCGCAGGAAGAAGAAGACAAGGCCCAAGATGCAAACAGGCCCAGGACGAGAGGCACCACCATCCTTCTGCCGGTCGGCACCTCCCCCTCTCTGTCGTTTGGCATCCCCTTGAATATTGGTGTGTGACGTTAGTCACACACCCAGGCCCAGAAGAGGAGTCTGTTTCAAACGCTATTTTTCCTCCGCCTATTTTCCCTCCACGAAGATGCTGAGACGATACATTTTTCAAGATCAATTCAAATCCTAGTACTGCTCTATAAATACAACACAAGACCTGAATCAAAGAGAGTTTTGGAGAACCCTAAGTGCCGTTTATTTTCTTCTGCAATTTACTTTCTTTCCGAACCACCTGCAATAGTTTTCCACACCAGAACACTGTTGCATCTCAATTTCTTTAAGCTTCATAATTTAGTTTTTAGTTTTAGATTCAGTTTATTTTCTGCAATTGATTTTCGTTCCGGATTCAAGGATTGATACTTCAAGATTATTCATTAAAGTCTTGCAAATTTAATTCAGGTTTATTTATTAGCTTTAATTATTATTTTCTGTTTATGTTAATTTATCGAATTATGCCCGGAATGTTATTTATCTTCTATGCCTATTTTGTTCCGTCTATTAAAATAATGTCCGGCTAAATATTTATTATCGGTATGTAAGGTCATATAACCGAGGGAATCGAGTAATACTTTCGACGTATTTTATTAATGAAATTTATTTATCTGGTATTAGTTTCTAATGCTTAATTCAACTGTTTTGTAACGAGAGTTAAAAACAATAGAAGTTAGGATCAATAAAAACGAGAGTTTGAGGTTTTAACTTGATAGTAGGAATTAAACATTACCCTTAAATACAACGAGAGCGCTTTAAGGGTAATTAGTCTTCATCGGTTTTCAAAAATTATTTTAAACTTGATTTGATACAGCGAGAGCGCTCACTTAGGTTTAATAATGAGATCGTAATCAATAAACACGAGAGTGTGAGAGGAAGGTTTTTAAACAAATGATTTCTATAAAAAGAGTATTTTAAATTACGATTCACGTCGATAGTTTACTAGATCCCCGACGTCCGACCATTACATACCCATAATATTCCCGCTTATTTAATTTAATTATATTTATTTTACTTTCCCGTCTGATCATAATCAATCAGATATTAGCCTTAGATTTACGTAGTAGTGATTAACTACATTAGGTCGATTCTTAGTCCCTGTGGGTTCGATATCTTTTAAAACTACGCGATAGACTGTGCACTTGCAGTCATTATCACAGACATACCCCATTTTGTCGCGATCAAGTTTTTGGCGCCGTTGCCAGGGACTAATTTAGTCGATATCGTAATTAACTGTTATGTTGTAGAGACTAAGGCAACTTAATTACTCTAATTCCCTTTGTGCATGCCAAGTACTCGCTCTCGAAGTGAAGACTCAGTGCTTCCAATTCCCGAACCGGAGCATTCTATCACTGTATCACGTCGATTACGACGAACTCGCACTCTTGTTCCTAATCCTACTTCTGATCCAGTTGAAGAATCAACAATGGGAGAACAGCCGCGTCCTCTCAAGTCGTATGTTATTCCTTCGCAAGCTGAACTACACAATAGCATCATCGCCCCTGCTATTGAGGCGAACAATTTCGAGCTAAAACCGTCTTTGTTGTCAACTGTACAACAAAACCAATTTTCTGGAAATTCGATGGAAGACCCTAACCTTCACTTGTCAGTGTTCCTGCAATATGCAGACACTGTAAAAGCAAATGGTGTTAGTTCGGAAGTTATCCGATTGTGCCTTTTTCCTTTTTCACTGAGGGATAGAGCTAGAGCTTGGCTCCAGTCTTTACCCGCGAATTCTGTCACGACCTGGAATGGACTTAAGAAAGTCTTCCTGGCACGTTATTTTCCACCTAGTAAGACCGCCATGCTAAGAGCCCAGATCAATGGGTTTAGACAAAAAGACAACGAGTCCTTATTTGAAGCATGGGAAAGATACAAGGACATGCTTAGACTTTGTCCACATCACGGTTTAGAACAATGGTTAATTATCCATACCTTCTACAATGAACTCCTCTACAACACGAGACTTACAATTGACGCCGCCGCAGGTGGCACACTGATGGATAAATAATATGCCGATGCCTACGCACTTATCGAGAGTATGGATCAAAACCATTATCAATGGGGAGGCGAGAGAGCTCAGTCAGAGAAAACTTCTGGAGAGAAATCTTCAACGAAGAGTGGTATGTACGAGATAAGTAGCCTCGACCGTGTTAACGCCAAAGTCGATGCCCTAACTCAAAAGATCGAGAACCTCACTGTAGCACCTGTAGCCGCCGTGGCTGCTGTTTCCCCAAATCGCGAAATATGCGGGATGTCTGGACATGCTGCCCCCGAGTGCTATCTTTTGGCAAGAGTTTCCCTTGAACCAGTAAACTATGCTCAAGGAAACCCCTACTCAAACACGTATAACCCAGGATGGAAGAATCACCCTAACTTCTCGTACAAGAACAATAATGCTTTGTACGCACCTGGTCAAGCACCCAGGTACCACCTGGATATCAAAAGGCACCCTTCGCTGCTCATAACGTCCCCAGGAAGTCTAAAACTTAGAATTAATAATGGAAAATTTCATAGCCACTCAAACTCAGACTAATAAGGATTTACTAAACCAAAGCGTGCACAGTAATGAGCAAATCAAACAGTTAGCGACTAAAGTAGACGCGTTGGCCACTTACAACAAGATGCTTGAGTCACAAATCTCTCAAGTGGCACAACAACAAGCACCTACTGCCGCACCTGCTAGGACATTTCCTGGACAACCACAACCAAACCCAGAAGGACATGCTCATGCTATTATTCTGCGAAGTGGTAGAGAAATAGACGAACCGACTGACCCTAGGCTTAAAAACCCTGCTATGTTCCAAAGCCCTAGTAAGACAACTGAGGAGGAAAGTAGACCCAAGGATAAACCAAGTAATCGAAAGAGAAAGAGTACAAGGAAGGCGAGACGGAGGAAAAAGAAGCGCCATACATACCTCCACCATCTTATAAACCACCTATCTCGTACCCTCAAAGGTTCGAGAAATCTAAAAGCATAGGGCAGTTTTAGAATTTTGTCGAACTTCTTAAACAGTTGAACATCACAATTCAATTTACATAAGCCATTACACAAATGCCCTCACTGCCGAATGTGGTGTTATAGATGGATGTGTAAGAGAGATAGGATTATCGGAAGAATCTTACTCTGAAGTTATAAAGATTCCGATACCCCTGATTTTCGAAGATGACAATTGGCGTCCGGAATATCGAGACGATAGTTTAAGCGAATGCAAAACTTTAACACCCAACCCTATGCCTTGCCCTAAGAAACCAACATTGGACCTTAAACCATTACCCAAGACTCTTAGGTATGAATACCTAGACGATAAGCTCAAAAGACCAGTAATAGTCAACGCAGAGCTAGGAGCCACAGAGAGCGAGAAGCTATTACAAGTATTAAGGAAGTATCCATCTGTGTTAGGATATAACATTGCTGATCTGAAAGGAATAAGTCCTTCCATATGTATGCATCACATCATGTTGGAAGAAGATTGCAAAACCTCTAGGGAACATCGAAGAAGGATTAACCCTATCTTGAGCATAGTAGTTAAAGATGAAGTTACCAAACTTCTGAATGCCAGAATTATATATCCAATCTCTGATAGTCAGTGGGTAAGTCCGGTCCATTATGTACCAAAGAAGGGAGGCATAACAATTACCGTAAATAAGTCAGTTGAATCTATCGCCGAAACAAAAGTGACTGGAGCAAGGATGTGTATTGACTATCGTAAATTAAACAAAGCCACAAGGAAAGACAATTTCCCTCTTCCCTTTATTGACCAAATGCTCGAACGCTTAGCAAAACACTCTTATTACTGCTACCTGGATGGTTACTGAGGATTCTTTCAAATCCCAATTCACCCTGAGACCAAGAGAAAACAACCTTCACATGCCCTTATTGAACATTCGCTTATAGACGAATGTCATTCGAATTATGTAACGCCCTTGCGACATTTCAAAGATGCATGATGTCAATTTTCGCTGATTACATAGACAACATCATGGAAGTCTTTATGGACGACTTCTTTGTGTGTGGGGAAGATTTTGAAGGATGCCTCTCTAATCTAGAAAAAGTATTGGACAAATGTGTACAAGTTAACCTCGTCCTAAATTGGGAAAAGTGTCACTTTATGGTTAAACAAGGGATTGTACTTGGACATGTAGTTTCCGAAAGAGGAATTGAAGTCGATAAAGCAAAGATCGAAGTAATAGAAAACCTCTAACCCCCAAAAATAGTTAGAGAACTACGGAGCTTCTTAGGACACGCAGGTTTCTATCGAAGATTTATAAAGGACTTTTCTAAGATCTCTAAACCTCTGAGCAGCCTATTAATGAAAGACGTTGAATTTAATTTCAACGATGAATGTTTAGAAGCCTTTGAAGTACTAAAGACAGCCTTTATATCAACACCCGTAATGGAACCACCCGACTGGAATTTACCGTTTGAAATTATGTGCGATGCAAGTGACTATGTTGTAGGAGTAGTCTTAGGCCAAAGGAAAGATAAGAAACTCCATGCAATATACTATGCAAGTAGGACGTTAGACCCTGCACAAATGAATTACGCCACAACCGAAAAGGAACTCTTGGCCGTGGTCTTCGCGTTAGATAAGTTTTGTTCCTATCTGATAGGAGCAAAGATAATAGTTTACACCGACAATGCGGCCATTAGGTATCTACTAGCTAAGCAAGATGCAAAACCAAGACTCTTAAGGTGGATCCTATTGCTACAAGAATTTGATTTGGAAATCAAAGATAAAAAGGGAACCGAAAACGTAGTAGCCAATTAACGATGATTTCCCTTATGAACGCTTAATAGAACATTTAGAATCCGAAAGTGGCACATTGGAACAACCTAAAGCGCAAACCGAAGTTGTTTAGACACTAAGCGCCGAAACCACATTGCCATGGTATGCTGATTTTGTCAACTACCTAGCAGCAAGAGTGCTTCCGCCTGACATGACTGTAATACGGTGAACTGACTTTAAAGATATGTCGCGGTAAGCAAGAGTCGCCACCGACTTTTATTTTATCCAAATTATCAGAAAGGCTAAAAGAACAGGAAAAACCTTTTAAATAAAAATTGAGTTCGGGGGGTAATTTATGCAAAGGGAATGTGTAAGGCACCCTTTGCATCCATGGTTTTCCATGGGCTCTTAATTGCTTTGCTCTTTAGTTTTAGAAAGGTAGAAGAAGAAGAAATAAGGACTTTAGCTCGTAAATGAGCGTAGCCTTTTTGAAGGTTTATGAAAAAGTGTAAGAAAAAGATTAAAACCAGAGCAAAGCAATTAGGGCAAATTACCTGGTTAGATGAAAAATGTTCTTTTAGCCTTTCAGGGCTATCCATACCATAGGAGGGTAGGGAAGTCATTTTATTTGGAGGTTGAAGGGTCGTCGCAATTATCGTTTTCCATAAGACTTTCCCTGCCATAGAGGGGCAGGTAGTCTAAGGGAAGGATCAGAATAGCCATTTAATTTTAGGCAACCGGAGGATACCTCAACATTTCGTAGGCAACTTCGAGGGGCGAGATCATATTAGCGAATCGAAGGCAGCATCATTAGGGACTTATGATCTAAATGAACTGAGGGCAACATTGCTGAGGTATCCTCGTATTTGAGAGACTTGGCTATTCTGCATTAAAGCACAAGGCAACAGGCAACAGGGAACAAGAGGGGTTACCATAAAAGGTGTGTGGGTGCAAAAATCACGTGATCGGATTCAGAATAAATTATCTTGTAATTAAGTGATTCTAAATTCAGTTCGAGGTTATCACTCCCTAGATTACTAACCATGCAGTAATATAATGCAGTTTAAGTGCCTTCAAGGCCAAACAATACAACCTCGAAGCAGTTACATGATAAAATATGGGGAAGGGGAGAACGCAATAATAAAAACCCAACAGAGCAAGAAGGTTTGACATAAGTAATAATTTAAAACAAGGAAGAAAATGAATTAGATTTTAGGGTTACCGACTAATCGAGCTTTGGCGGTTGGCTACCCCTGAAAATTTGGAAAAGGAAAAACAAACACAGAGGGGGTGAGTGTATGGCCAGTTCATTGATCAGAAAGGCAAAAATAAATAATTGAAATTAAAAGGCAAAAATAATTAAATGAATAAGAATAAAATCAGGGACTTAGCTTTGATCTGATATGGCTCGTAGTCGGAGGAAACCCTGGCGCCACCCTAAAAAAATTGCACAAGGAAAATGACTTCAGTGTAGACATCATCTTCGTAAACCCTGATTAGGGTACGAATTAATAGGATTAACAGAATAAAAAAAATCAATTTAATTAATTATTGGTTTTTCCACCTAATTAATTAAATCGGTGAAAATCAGGTTTCGATTAAATATATAACCCTAATATTTATTAACCAAATAAGAAATTTTATAATTAATTCAATAATTAATCAAATTAATTTGATTATTTAATAATGATAAAAAAATATTATTAAGAACCAAATTACATTAATTAATTGACCATGAAATAAAACTATTGGAAATAATTGTTTTTGTTTTTTTATTAAAAAGAAGGTAAATAAATAAAAAAAAATTAATTAAAAGAAAAATTTGTTAAACAAATAAGATAAAAAGAATATAAAAACAAATAAAAAAAATTTAGAAACCACTTAGCTGCGATTGGGTGTAGTAAGCTTGGAAGTCTTTGAGGTGCACTTTCAATCCTGGGCATTGGATTTAACTTTGACATGATCTGATGGTCTTGGTGTGAGGCCTCTTCATAGTCATTCGTGAGAGGGCGACACTGGATCTGTAGAGTTGATTTACTAAAATAAATATAGTTGAGACGGGGATCGAACCCACGCCTCTTGCTTGAACACTGAAGCGCCTTGCCACTCGTACACATGTTGTTAGTTGTATGGAGAACGCATCTCTTGAAATATATGAAAAAAAAGAAAACAACAACTAAAACGCGCGCGCCAGATTCAAACTGGCCAGTGAGATCATGCCATACCATCATCTTCAAGCTTGGTTTTTTCTGAAAAAACCAGACTTTTAGCCACAATTTTCTGCCGTAGCCATAGGTCTCATTCCCTTAATCCTGCAAATCAACACGCACAAGCACAAGACAAAAGCCCAGATCGAGTATACACACCATACCAAATTCAAAGAACCTATAAATTGGGCCTGGAATCGACTCTAACTGAATTTCCCCAAAATTTAAGCACAAACCCTAACTATGGTGAATTCCAATACTTGCGGCTAAACACCAATTAAACCATCCAGATTTGTCCACAATACCATAACAAACACAAATATGTACCTAAAACACATTAACCATGCATGGTTGAATGTAATCGAAGGTAAAAAAGCATGAACTTGTGAAGGGAGATCTTACGAAATCCGAACCTGTTGATGGATGGAGAAGTGCTGGAATTGATCAGAGGACTCCCAGGGATGTATTGGAATCAACAATATCTCTTGAACCGGCCTCCCAATCGGATTTTGATTCCTCACCTTTTTTGGATTTTTGATAACTCCTCTAAGGTTTTTGATTGCAGCCAAACCTCCCCCTGAGGTTTTGGGATAGTTATGTATATATATTGGAAGGTTTTAGGTTAACAAAACTCTGAAAAATCCAATTGAATCTTGATATTCGATGCTTAGGAAATTTGATTGAAATTATGGAAGAAATCTTTCTATTTTTGTCCCAAATTGCCTCAATCTTTTCCAATTACCATATGCACGAAATTGAATCAAATACTTTGTCTAATTGGTGATTGAATATGATTGAAATTAGAAGAAAATCAAATCTTTTCAATTTTCTTCCAAATATTGATTAAAGCCATAATTTTAATGAAATAAAATTCAAAAAATCAAATATCCATCATATTTTCGCGGCTTTTGAGATTGAGTATCTTTGATGACTTGGGGAGCAAGATTGAATCAAAAAAGATTGGGTCCTTTTTGCAAAAAGATTCATCTTGGAGCCCTTTACTTCACATTTTTTCCCTCAAAAATTGTCCAACTTTGACAAGGCATATCTCTCTCAATTTTTAAGTTATGGAGGAGTTCTAGGACTTTTTAGAAACCTTGAAGAGTCCTCTAACCAATGTTTTTGGTCCCATGTCAAAATAATTTTCCATGCTCCTTGTGTGCTCTTTTGAAAAAGATGACTTTTGGATGACTTTTGAAAAGGACCTATAATGTTTTGATCCATATCTCTCTAATGAAGCACTTTTGGACTTGGCTTGTGAGAGACAAAATTGTAGGGAATTCAATTTCCTTTAAAATGAGCTTTGGATGAAAAATTTCTAATGTTCCATGTGGGAGTTATGGCTGGTCAAAGTTCAGTTGACTTTCTCCTATGAAAACCCTAATTTAGAAACTTTCGGTTTTGTTGATTTCTGAACTTTCCTTGATGAACCAGGATCAGTCCTTGATCAAATGGTGAATGATACTTCAAAATGAGGATGTTGACAAAAAAATCAGGAGTTTTGACTGTACTTTGGCCACAGTTGACTTTTAGGTCAAATCAGTCGACTGTTGACTTTCTGAGCAACTGAGTGACCAATCCTTTGAATTGAGGCCTTAATTTTGTCATGGAGATAGTTTGAAACATCATAAACCATATGAGATGCATTGGAGATCTTGATCCATTGATTTTCTTCAGAACAACCCAAACCCTAGTTTCTTGAGCCTTTATTTTAGGAGGGATGTCTTTGAGCTTTGTACCTTGATCTGAGTTTGAACAAGAGAAATAGTATGGGCAAATTTTGGGGTATGACAGCTGCCCCTGTTCAATCTTCTTAAACCTGAGGATGTAGATTGGCTTGTGTTCCTATCGGAATCTGAAGGTGGAAGAGCATTGAACACTAGAATACCAAGAAAGTTGCCCTTGATGATGTAGGGACTTTTCGGAGATGGGCTTAAAGATGCCATCCAGGCAGAGTATTGTCGGAGATGGGCTTAGAGATGCCATTCGGACGTTGAGAGACTTGATTGAGATGGGCTTAAAGATGCCATCCAGCTTAATAGACTTGAAAGTCAGAATACGTCATAAGTTAGACCGTATTTGAAGCGTTGAGTAGTAGTTGTCGAATGTTAGTCGTGTCAGCACCGTTCGTAGTATCTGAATTAGACTTCGGAAAAGTTGATCGTGTCTATACCGTTTGTGATGATAGGATTATATCTTTGAAGTTCGATCGTGTCAGCACCGTCCGTAGTAACTGAATTAGATCTTTGAAAGCTTGTCGTGTCAGCATCGTTCGTAGTAACTGACTTAGAATTTGGAAAGATGATCGTGTCTACACCGTTCGTGATGATAGAATTAGATCTTCGTCTCTTGATTATCTCTGAACTATTCATGGAGAATATCTGAAACTAAGTATCCGAACTAAATCGTTGTCTTGATTATCTCTGAATTATTATCAAAATTTAATCTCTGTCTGGATTATCTCTGAACCATCTCTGGAGAATACCCAGAACTAAGTATCAGAATTAAATCTCTATCTTGATTATCTCTGAACTATCTCTGGAGAATACCCGGAACTAAGTATCACAATTAAATCCCTGTCTTGATTATCTCTGAACTATCTTTGGAGAATACCCGGAACTAAGTATCAGAATTAAATCCATGTCTTGATTATCTCTGAACTATCTTTGGAGAATACCCGAAACTAAGTATCAGAATTAAATCCCTGTCTTGATTATCTCTGAACTATCTCTGGGGAATACCCAGAACTAAGTATCAGAATTAAATCTTTGTCTTGATTATCTCTGAACTATCTCTGGGGAATACCCGGAACTAAGTATCAGAATTAAATCTCTGTCTTGATTATCTCTGAACTATCTCTGGGGAATACCCGAAACTAAGTATCAGAATTAAATCGTTGACTTGATTATCTCTGCACTATATCTAGAAGATAATGTTCATTTAATTGTAGAAATAGATTGAAAAGCAACATTAGTTTATGCAACGTCGTGATGCATGTATTGTAATGATTATTTTTGACATGAATGAGAGTGTTATGAATGTGCAATGAGGCGTATGTATGTTATGTATGAATTTACTATGATATATGATGTATGAACATGATTTATGCTATTTGGAGTGTCTTGATTGAGAAAATAAATCTCCAGGTTATTGTGACTCTGATGCTTGATCTTGTTTTGAAGATACACAGCTGGGGACTTTTTGCTTTTGCTTGGGGATGAGAGCCATTTGAATGATTGATCTTGATGTACCCTGACTGGGGATAAGAGAGATGAATAACTTTGTTTGGAGAAGAGAAAAGAGTCGGGGAATCGGCAGTGTCGAAGACGTAAAGCTCCGTTGAGGGACCAAGTCTCTGTGGGACGAGAACATTTGAAGGTATCTTCTTAATGATTACTCCGTGGGGTATGTTCTTGTGAAACCGGCTTTGTGGGAAGACATGGATGTCTCCAACGTTGCCCCCAGTGATTCATACCCCTTGCTATTCCTTGACTTATGTTGAGTAGGACATACCACTGAGTATTGATCGAGATGTCAAACGGGACTTTGCATAGGTTTGCCCCTGCTAGTGGGGACTTTGGAAAGATTCGCCCCGTGAGGACTTTATGAGATGTGCACCATGGGCGACATGCCCATAGTAATCATAGACTCAGGACAAAGTCCCATATCGATTGGGTAGTAGCCTCAGATCTACTTGGATGCATGCCCCTGATTGTTTTGGCATCCTTGAGAGATTCTCAGAATCTTGACTTAATTGCCCCAGATTGATTGAACAAAGCATGTCATGCCCCTTGTGTACGTAGGAGACGTTGCTTCTGAGATGGTTTCGTCTGTCGGGATAACTTTTAGTCATTAGTCGTACCCTTGTGCAAATTCTTTCTGATGCTAACACTTGATATTATGTAGCAGAATATATTTAATAATGAATTCATGAGATGCAATGCATATGTCTGTCTTGATTTTTTGAAAGATATTAAAACAGGATATGTAAAAGCGTGATGTTTATAAAAACGTGATATTTGTAAAAGAACTATCAACTCAGCACTTTTGGTAAACCTTAAGGAGTCGGGATACCTTTTGGTGACAATATGCTTTCGAACTAACCATGCTTCAGTTAGGACTTTCAAGGGTTGTAACGTGGCTTGGTTCACGGTTTAAAGAAACAAAGGATAATGGCTCAAAAATTTTTTATACCCATCCCAATCTTCGTGATATTCTTTGATCCTACGCTCAGTTAACTTTGCGTTTCAAGTTTAGCAAAATTTGAAGTATTAACATTGGTACCTGATGGTGGTTGAAGCACCAGAAGTTTATTTGGACAGTCAGTCGTCCTTTTGTCGAGGATTTGTAGTGACCTCTTTTGAAATGTTTTCTTTTGTCGAGGATTTTCAGCAACCTCCTTTTCGACTTTGTTATCCCTAACTTTTGCCCGAATTGTTTATTTTGAGATTACAGTCACGGGATGCTTCAATTTTTAATAAGTCTCCTTCATAGGTTTTGACTTAATAGCCTTTTTTCTTTTGATAGATGTTGACTTCCTGTCTTACTGATAACGGGAAACCATCATTATTTGTGTAAAAGCGTACTGGCATGACTGAGTTAACTGAGTAACTACCCTGCCCCAGGTTATGATCAAAGGATTTAAATTGCTCAAGAAAGAAAACTTCTAATCCTTAGGCTCAAAGGGGTTGACGAGGGATTATCATCCTTATATCTCCACTGTTTAGGAATTGAAACAATGCCTGTACATCGTCAGCATAGTCCGTTCAAAAGCATACTGTATGAATTTGCGGTATCGTTTTCGTCATCCTCTCTCAAAAGGCTTACAGCATAGCTGGAGTTGAATAAACACAAAACGTATGCAAAGTAAATACACAATTTAAAACGACTAATAGCGAAATAATTTATTCGAGACAAACATATGCCATGCACTGATGATGATTATTAAAACATATAATGTCTATCATAAGTCGAATGTTTAAACAAACAGGAAAGAAATTGCAAATGAAAGTAAATCTAATAATCTAAAAGTCCATCTTTCTAGCCATCCACAGCATTAGCAATCTTGTTGTGATTAGGCATGGGAGCAGTGATCACATTAGGAGTTGCAGGAGGGTCGAACTCAATTTCACCTGCGTCGATCATATCTTGGATCTTATTCTTCAACGGCCAACAATTCTCTGTGTCGTGTCCAGGACTATTAGAATGATATGCGTACCTCGCATTGGGTTTGTAGCTAGGAGCAGAGGTGTTAGGATTCTTAGGAGGATCCCTCAGGGTAACCAAATTTGCCTTTAGCAAATGTTGTAAGGCTTGAGCTAGCGACATGTTGATCTTTGTGAATTGACGCCTGGGTGTGTCTTGTTTGTTTTGACGACCTTGTTGAGGCGCCGGTGTGGAGATCATAACTGCCCCAATAGATTGGTCATGGTTTCTCCTTTTCTGCCCATACACAGCATTGGACTCTGACTTCCCATTGAAATGCTTCTTTGTAGCACCTAAGGATGGAGCCACTTGAATCTTACCACTTCGGATGCCACTCTCGACACGTTCCCCAGTCAGTATAAGTTCAGCGAATCCAGATGATGAACTTCCCAGCAAATGACTATAGAGAGGACCAGTCAGCGTGCTCATAAACATATCGACCAATTCTTTATCGGCCAACGGAGGTTGAACTCTGCCAGCCAAGTCCCTCCATTTTTGAGCATACTCTTTAAAGCTTTCATTAGAGCCCATAGACATGCTTTGTAGTTGCATGCGAGTTGGTGCAAGGTCACCATTGTATTGATATTGCTGGTAGAAAGCAACAGCCAAGTCTTCCCAAGTATGAATACTGGTACCCTCGAGTTGACAGTACCATTCCAGTTGTGTTCCTGATAGGCTTTCTTGAAAGAAATGGATCCAAAGCTTCTTATCAGCAGTATGAGGCTGAATCTTCCTTACATAAGACCTCAAGTGTAGTTTAGGACAGGAGACTCCATCATACTTAGCAAAGGTCGGAGTCTTGAATTTCGGAGGAATGATAACCCCTGAGATGAGTCCTAGTTCTTCAAAGTCTAGTCCAGGTACCTTCTGGATTTCCATGGCTTTCATACGTTCTTCCAACAACTTATATTTGTCCTCAGGATGTTCATCCTCGTGATGGTAGTCCTCTTCTTCTTCAGAAGGCTTGGCAGAACCATGATTACTTTTTGCATCAATTTTGATACTAGCATCATCGTCTTGCTCATCTTCGTCACTCTCTTCAGAGACTTCGGCTTCCCTGAGTTGCAAGATCGGTCTAAGCTTTTTCCTCATAGTCTTCTTGCCCTTCTTATTCTTCTTTTTAGTCAGCATGGTTTTCAACTCTTCTTGCCCCTTGGACAAATTCAGAATCAAGGCTTGGAACTCAATGTTTTGAGCTTGGAGATCCTTAACTGATTGTTCGAGATTCATGATGCTGAAATAAACAGCGAGGAGGTTAGAAACCTGTGGTAGAAACCTGTGATGCGATGTTATGAATGCAAATGCAATATTTTCAAGGATCTTTAGGATTTTAGTTAGCAACATTAGAAAATGGTTTGATCGCGTCTTTGTTTGAAGAATTATGACTTTTGTCGTTGAACGTCCTTCTTTGAGAATCAAGCTCTCCATATCGAGTGGTCATCGCCTCTGATTCGGAATACTTCTAAATTTGAAGGTGCATGGCTAAAGGAAAATAAATCCTCTCGCCCTTGATAGGTATCGAGTCTCTGAATTGGAAGGTATGTGGCCAGAGGAAAATAAATCCTCTTGCCCCTTGGTTAGGGATTCAGTCTTTGATAAGGGCACCTGAAATTGTGCGCCCTAAATTCCTAAGATCCTTGAAATGGCTAGTCAGCATGTTATGCTTATGATGTCATGATGTTATGTGAATGCAGCTCATTATACATAGCGTGAGATAGTAAGGGCAAACAAGTCTTTTAACAAAACCTGCAGGAAAACAAAAGTTAGTAGCAAACACAAACAAGTCACACAAGTCATACAATTTCCTTAGGCTTGGCTTGCATGGGGTTTAGATCATGTGGGATACCCTTCCCCAAAGGTATTTCCATTTCTAAAGATAAAGATGATATCAGCAACGGGTTCTACCAAGTTACCCAGAATTGTCAGCCCTCCTAAAGCACCCTCGAACATGATACATACATACCATGCAATGATACTTTAAGAAAGAACCTATCTGAGCTGTAGTATCGGGTAGCGACTATGCTCTCAACATACATCAAGAGTAGTCCCCCCACTACGTTCCTAAAAGTCAAGATGGGTTAAAGGTAACTAAAGGTCCTTAAGCTCCGACTCACCCACGAACATCCGCACGAACCTCCCTCATACAAGAGAAGCATGCAAACACCCATAGAGGCCTAACTTAAGCGTGAACTCTCATATTGACCAATCCTCCACATACATGAGGGAGGTCGCCATGACTATTGTAACACCCTTATAAACCTCGCGGAAATTAAATAAGTATTTCAGAGTACATGAAACAAGGGTGCCACAATTCAATTTAAAAACAACATCATACATCATTGCCATGCATTCACTGAGGAAATTCAACATAATTCATCATAACTCATAAAATAATCTCATGTCCACATAGCGGAAATCCAACATTCGAATGAGTACAACATCTTTAATACTACATCCCAAAATAAAACCAAGATCATAAAAATAGAGTTATTAAAACATGAACCCTAAGCTAACGTTCCCCAGTGTTACAATTATCAGAGCATGACACTTGACGCTAAACTAACACACTGACTCATGAGCTAATCCTCACCAAGTCGAAAGCCGCTATCTTTAATCTGAAAATGTCAACATGTAAGGGTGAGTCTCATTCGAAATTAATAAGTATTATACAGTCATAAGTAATAAAACATCATAGCATTATCATTCACCCAATCACAACATGTATTCAGATTTATAACAACTGATCAAGCACCAAATCAAACACATCACCAAGTATAATACACAATCATTTGATCTTACTATATTATCATGCACATGAATGAACTGACACTATGCATGTGGTACCATACATGGGCTAAACCCATCCAACTGATCTTTCATCATCAAGATACAATCCAAACGGCACAAATTCCGCACAATGGGAATTATGCCCACCATTTGATCCACAACATCATCGGGATCCATCACCAAAAATGCATATGAATGAATGCACACATATGACATACTTACAACATCACTGATCCGATGAATAACATCGTCTCACATAACTCAACATAGTTATCACCAACAAGTATGTTCATGTATCATGCATCATTCAAAACGAATCAATCATCATACGATCAAACAATCACCACATGTTCATGTTATACACACATTATCAACATTATAATCATGTTGTCACAACATCACCACTGGACCAAAATGAACAACGTCATCACCAATAACTCACCAAAAGCAACACCGAATAATATATTCGGTTTCAACACCATCCACAATTATATCATACATAATCATATCAACATGTATCCAAATCTAGCATCATCATTATTCAATTATATCACATATATTCATGTCAAAACACCACCCAATCATAATGAATTCGAAGTGGTTACATCACCATAAAAACACATTGTTACATTCACACATATATGTACACAATGCTACAATCCATCAACAAAATTAAATCAACATTTAAAATAAAATAGGGCCACTGCCCATTTCATCAATTCATCTTATAAAGCTCTAAACTAGCTTCGCAACGCTCAAAACGGATGTACGGTTTGAAAGTTATGCCCCTCAGAAAATTTGTCAAAAATTGGATGTTATGCGTCGACGCAAACCCCCTTCAGGTCGACGCATTGGATTTCCTGTCCCCCTCGGGTATGCGCACGCTGACCCTATAGGTCGACGCATGCTTTCACTCAGGTCGACGCAAACTGATACTTAGGTCGACGCATTCTTCGCAGATGCAGAATTTTTCTGTGATTTTAACATATTTCTTCTCCCAATTTCATCCAAATCGCACCAAAACAGTCTCATACCAAAAACATCATCAGATGACATATTATAATACAAATATAACACGTTTTAGAAGTCATTTAACACCAAACCATTCATTAAATTCATCAATTGCATCAATTCAACATTAACACTCTAAATCCCCAAAAACCACAAAAACCAAAACATGCAATCGAACCAAACAACAATCCTAATCAGTTCACTACCCCTGATTATATAATAATCACTAACCCGAAGAGTCCCCCCTTACCTTAGAGTCGAATCTTCGAAGGTCCTCTTCTTCCTCGTCTTCTCCTCTTTCACGTATCTCTATGTTCTCCCACTTTGCTCTTTTGCTTATAATTTCCCATTTTCACAATTCCTTTATTTTATGGAAACATAAAATAAATTAGTAATGGGCTCACTCACTCAGCACCCCCACCTTACTAACACCACCATTTGGCCCAACGACTAACATTTTATAATTCCAATAAAAATACCAATAATCCAAGAAATTAATTTAAACTCCAATTAAATTAATAAATGTAAAATATGGGGTTTTACAACTTGTCATACCCCAAAATTTGCCCTCCATATTCCATTTACAATGATTCAAAGTTCAAGGTTCAGTTCCAAAGATTACTCACTCAAAAGTCCAGATGATCCACAGTCAACTGATTCAAACCTGAAGGTCAACTACAATCAAAGCATGATTCAAACCTATGATCATTGGTCAAACATCAAGCATAGAAGAATAACCATCATTTGATCAAGGATTGATCATGATTCCATTAATAGAAACTCAGAGATGAACAAATACAAAAAGGTTCAAATTAGGGTTTCTTAGGAGAAAGTCAACCCAACTTTGACTGGGCATAACTTTCACATGGAACATCAAAAATTCCTCACTCAAAGCCTATTTTGAAGGAAATTGTATTCCCTACAACTTTGTCTCTCACAAGCCAGGGCTAGAAATGATTCATTTGAGAGATACAATGCAAAAGATTACAGGTCATTTTCAGGCATCCTCCAAAAGCAGTTTTTTCCCAAAGAGGATATGATCAAGATAAAAGCTCCAAATGAAAAATATATTCCAAAGTGGCTTATAGAGGACCTCTTGAGGTTTCCAAAAAGTATTAGAACTCCCTCGTAGCTTAAAAATTGAGTGAGACATGCTTAATCAAAGTGGGGTGATTTTGGAGGACCAAATGTGAAAAAAGAAGGTTCAAATTGAGAAATTTTGCAAATGGGCCTATGGTTTTATGATCTAAACTTGGTCCACAAGATATTTATGCTACCCAAAGTCATATGCCACGAAATTGGATATATTACTTGATTTTTTAGAATTTTATTTCATTTTTATGATTTAATTAAGATAGAAAATCAAATATTTTGGCAAAAGATGCATTTTGATTGTTTCCAATCAATATTTATGATTAAATATCATCTAATTTTCGTGCACTATTGATTGAGGAAAGAATTGGTACAAATATGGCCAAAATAGAAAGTTATTATTCAAAAAAAATAAAATCAATTCCAACAAACTTGCAATATTGGATTCAAGGACTTTGGGCTTCATTCTTTTGACCTAATTTGATTCTCCTATAAGTATACAAGTCAGAGCAGTGGATTAGGGGAGAAAATTTGGACAAAAAACGCAACTGCAGGAACTCAAAGGTCGTCAAGAAATTGAGATTCGGTTTCAAAGCATTGGAGGTTTTCAACAAGGTTCAAGCATTGCAAAAGGTTCACTGAGGAATTTGGAACGTGTCTGGACAATAGCATAGCATCAGCACCCCCAGAATACTCTCCCATAAGCCAAAGTAAGTCGCTTCAGATTCTTGGTCGATTAACATTATATACGCATGTTCATGTTGTTTTGATTGTATGTTTGGCTTTTCCTAATTGCTATGGTTGATTCTGGACTGTTTGATTGAGTTTTTGCGCGCTATAGGGTGATCGGCCATTGGAGGCCGGTCCAAGCTTTTAGGGTTCATAATTGGGGTTATCTTGTAAGCATAAAATCAGGTCAAATTAAATGTGTGGTTGAGTTCGTGTGGTCTAGGCGAAGCTTTTTGAAGGGTTGCGAAATATTTTTTGTAAAGCATAGGCTATTCGCTATTTTCCAGGGGCTTTTGCTACGAACAGAATCGCGCCAGATTCATAGCTAATTCTACAGGTATTTTGCAGGTGTGTTGGAGAAGATGATGAGTTGTCATCATCTAATTCGTAGGTTTGAATCTGCGCGCGTTTTTCATTGCATGTTGTTGATCTTACTATATAGTGTATGGAACGTGTGTTTCAATCAGCTGAATAACTTGGTTGGGGGGGTTAGTGGACGCGTTTGGGAGTGGAGGGTCATAGGTTCGAACCCTCCCTCCAACATTATTTTTTAGAATATTTGCTTCTCGATCCTGTGAGGTGCGCCCCCTATAGAACACTATGCACTCTCAAAATCTGACCCTTCAACCACTACCAACTCAGATCTAACGCCCAAGATCTGATCCCCTATAATATGTACCCTCAAGCCACTCATACTGAATCAAAACCTTATTAACTAAAATGATTTTAATTAATTTATATGTTTTAGTTAAATTCTTTTTAAATATTCATTCATATAATAATAATTTATTTTTATAAATAAATTAATATATGATACTAATATTTAAAATGACAATTTATTGTTCGTTCCGATTAAATCAATTAATTGTGATGGTCAATAATGAATTTTAATTAAAATGTTATTTGTAACACCCCGATATCCGCTGCACGCGTCAACCGTGTCGGCCAACCGAGCATGTTACCGGCTTAATCAATAATCCCCCCTAGGTCCGCTTATCGGCTGCCCAGGAAATATTGTTTTTGCCTTCCGCAGGAATCGAACCACGTACCTAGGGGTTAAGTACGTATTCATAGCAATTCCTGCTACCACTTGACCATATGGTCAAGTGGTAGCAGGAATTGCTATGAATACGTACTTAACCCCTAGGTACGTGGTTCGATTCCTGCGGAAGGCAAAAACAATATTTCCTGGGCAGCCGATAAGCGGACCTAGGGGGGATTATTGATTAAGCCGGTAACATGCTCGGTTGGCCGACACGGTTGACGCGTGCAGCGGATATCGGGGTGTTACATTAAAAGGCGCCTTTTTAATGTAACACCCTGGATTTCCGCTTACCCCGCAGGGCTTCCGGCCTACCAAGCATGTCACCAGCTTAATCAATAATCCCCCTTAGGTCCGCTTATCGGCTGCCCAGGAAATATTGTTTTTGCCTCCCGCAGGAATCGAACCACGTACCTAGGGGTTAAGTACGTATTCATAGCAATTCCTGCTACCACTTGACCACTAGCTCAATTGGTAGCAGGAATTGCTATGAATATGTACTTAACCCCTAGGTACATGGTTCGATTCCTGCGGGAGGCAAAAACAATATTTCCTGGGCAGCCGATAAGCGGACCTAGGGGGATTATTGATTAAGCTGGTGACATGCTTGGTAGGCCGGAAGCCCTGCGGGGTAAGCGGAAATCCAGGGTGTTACATTAAAAAGGCGCCTTTTTAATGTAACACCCCGATATCCGCTACACGCATCAACCGTGTCGGCCAACCGAGCATGTTACCGGCTTAATCAATAATCCCCCCTAGGTCCGCTTACCGGCTGCCCAGGAAATATTGTTTTTGCCTCCCGCAGGAATCGAACCATGTACCTAGGGGTTAAGTACATATTCATAGCAATTCCTGCTAAAATATAATCAATTATATTCGATTAAATGGTTGCAATTATCTTATTGATTGTGATGATTAATCCTCCCTTGTTCTAAATTTAATTTGTTATTATTTGTAATCGTATTAATCGGTTATGAGGGGTAACAATACAAAATAAAATTCACAAAAATAATAAAACACATTAATTCATTATTAGTGATAATCCAATCAATCGATTTGAATTGGTAATGGTGCAAAACCTCTAATCTCTTAACTATGGTGATCAAACCTATTGATCATTGCGGTTAATTGTGCCAAATCAGGGTTGTACGCCCGAATCTTAAAATATTTCTTAAATCCATTCAAAAACCACAATACTAAACTATGGATTTTCATCCTCATCAATTAGACAATTCAAAAACGCTTTTCAAAGCACAAACAATTTCAAACACTTTCAATTCTAATTCTAAGGCGTACAACCCTCCCCGAACTACGTTGACTCTGATCCTCCATAAGGAGGTACGTAGGCACTTGGCAACAAGGCGAGTCCCCTTCCCCCTCTTCAAAATTCTAATCATGTCATTATAATTCTGTTTGCCATATTTCTTTATGAACCCTACCATGAAACCCTGATCTTTGAATTATTAGCCTTTAGGAAAGGGCTGAGGGTGCCTAACACCTTCCCTCAACCTGATTATAATAACTTACCCTGAATCTCGTATCTGCGTAGGGTTTCCTATTCGCCCTTCAGAATAGGTGGCGACTCTCTAAGTATAAAATTTTAGGCAGGTTGCTACAGCTGGCGACTCTGCTGGGGACAACACTATTAGGTTAATTATTATGCTCCTAAGGCTTGAGTGGGTTTAGGTTTGTGGTTTGTGGTTTGTGGTTTAGGGTTTGTGGCGCATTTTAGGGTTGGCAAATTTGCCACATTTAGGGTTTGGGGGAGGTTTATCTTTTAATAACATTAAATCATTTAATTATTTATCTGTTTTATGTTTGTTTATCTGCCTGAAAATATTTGCCTTTATTATTATATATTTGCTCTATTTTTATGTCGGTTAAACCTTAAGTGTGGGGGTTAACTTTGAGACCAAAAGGGGACATGAATCGCCTTACGAGTCTCACTGATAACTCCACTCGGAGTGGGTTAGGTATTTGGAAAGGTCCGAAACGAAGCTTGACTTTGTGGAGGGCTGGACTGGATACTTAGCTGATCTCTCCGGGAACCTACCCCAAAAATTCGAACCTCATGGATAAAATGAGTTGTTCTAAAATCCGAAGAGACAAAAGTCTCGGAGGCTACGAACGACCCCATGAGACCTTCTAGAACCCCCCTATAAAAAGGTTGGCTCCCAAGAGCCCCCTACGTCGAACCTATGAACCTGGGTTCTTTGAAATATCATGTTAATTGTTTTTTTTTTTGGTTGTGTTTTATATGTCTGTATTATTTTTCTATTTTTATGTTTGCATGCATCATACATCATTTGCATTCTTGCATCATGTCTTATCCACAAAAAAAAAAACAAAAAAAAAGGAGTTTTATTACATTTAATCCATAGGTGTGGATAAAGACATAAATACGAATAAGGCATATCATGCATGGCATGCACATCATTTTCATGGCATTAAGAGAAGATTTCTCTTCTATCTCCAGAGCAAGGAACCATTGGGAAGGATAACCTAACATCCCGACCGTCTTATCAAACCAGATTTCAACAAAAGAAATCGATGGAGCAGCTAGAACAGAATCAAACTACCCTTCGCGAAGATGTGGATCAACTAAAGGTTAGTGTGGAAGAGGTTAAAGGAGGTATGGCTCAGATGCTAGAATTCATGAAGGCCCTCATGGACAACAAAGAAAAGGCAAAAGAGGTTCAGTCTAGGGATACCCGGGTTCAGGATGAGATCCCCAATGACGAAAACCCGCTGCTAGGATTTGTTCCAGGCTTTGGCCCTGCTAAGGACAGACCTCAAGTCCGATCTGTTAGGAGAGCTATCCAATTCCAAGAGAAAGGAGAAGCCTCCCAAGAAGGATTTGTCCCCACTCTACAAACGAAAGGGACAACCCGCACAGTTCGCATTCCTGCTGACAATGTCCCTAAGGACGAAGATTACCTGGATCTACAATACGGAGTGCAAGAGGTGGACAATACAGACCAAGCACCTCAGACGCAACAGTCTAATCCCGACTCTAGGGAAGACTCCAAGGATAATGAACAAATCAAGGCGCTGGAAGAGAGACTAAAAGTGGTAGAAGGATACGATGCCTTTAATGTGGATGCCTTCGAAATGAGTTTGGTCTCAGACTTGGCTATCCCCCGCAAATTCAAGATTCCCGATTTCGAGAAATACAAAGGACTCACCTGTCCGAGGATTCACTTGCGCATGTATGTGCGGAAAATGGCTGCCTACGCCCACGATCAAAAGCTAATGATACATTTCTTTCAAGAAAGCTTAAGCGGAGCGTCTATTGACTGGTATATGCAATTAGAGAAGTCTTCTGTCCGAAGCTGGAATGATCTGGCTAACACATTCTTGAAGCAGTACAAATACAACTTGGACATGGCACCCAATCGGATGCAATTACAAAACATGTCACAGAAGAAGGATGAATCATTCAAGGAGTATGCCCAAAGGTTGAGGGAAATGGCTTCTCGAGTCCAACCTCCCCTAATGGAAAAAGAACTGGTGGACATATTCATGAGCACCTTGCAAGGACCATACTACGACAAGATGGTCGGAAGCATATCTTCAGGGTTCTCGGACTTGGTAGTCATTGGTGAGAGAATTGAAAATGGGATCAAAAATGGGAAGATACAAGGGGCACCCTCAGGTTCCTTTCACACAAAGAAGTCATATGACGGAAAAAAGGAACCCAACACCGTGGGGGCAATCATGGGTAATCAGACCCCAGTATCACAGCAAAGGGATCAGCAAAAGCAACAGGGTGGCCAACGCCCCTGGAGGTCCAAGCCAAAACGATCGTTCACCCCATTGCACATGCCGTTGTCTCAAGCTCTGCAACATCTGCTCAGTCAGAACTTGGTAACTCTGCGACCTCCATACTCAGCTCCGGCTAACCCCGCTCCCGGATACAAGCATCATGCTAGGTGCGCTTATCATTCAGATAGTCCTGGTCATGATACAGAGGATTGTGGGCCGTTGAAGCACAAGATCCAAGATTTGATTGAAGAAGGGCTCATTGAGTTCGAAGATCCTCGCAAGTCCAGTGCCATAAGTGGCTAGAAGAAGGATTTCTTAGATCATTAGTTGTGTTTTCATTCGCAATTTCTTTCCGTTTGTTTAAACATTAGTCTTATGACATATGCTATGTACTTTACAACAATCATTAATGCATTGCTTACGTTTGTCTTGATTCATTCCTAGTGTTCTCACTATATTTAAAACTGTGTTTTTTCTCGGTTTTCTTCTTTGTGATATTCAACTCTCGATTAAAGTCGTACACCTTTTGAGGGAGAATGACGAAAACGATACCACAATTTCATACACTACGCTTTCGAACAGACCGTGTTGACGATGTACAGGCATTGTTTCAATTCCCAAATAATGGAGATATAAGGATGTTAATCCCTTGTCAACCCCTTCGAGCCTAAAGAAGTAGGAGTTTTCCTTCATATAAAATAAAACCCTTAATACATAACCTGGGGTAGGGTAGTTGCTCAGTTAACTTAATTCTTCCAAGTTGTTCCTTTGAACATAATCACTGATGGTTCCCCATCATCATTAAATACAGCAGTCAATATCCGCAAAGAAAAAGAAAGCAATGCAAAGCCTGCTGAGTCAAAACCTATTAAGGAGACTTAGGCAACATTGGGGCATCCCGCTGACTGCGGTTTTAAAACAAACAGTTCAGGCAAAAGTTAGGGATAACAAAGTCGAAAAAAGGTTACTATGTACCTTCGACAAAAGGAAGATATTACAAAAAAGGAGAATGACTGCCTTTGCAGATAAACCTTTGGTTTTTGAACCATCATAAATGTCAATGTCACAATTCCCAAATTCTTTTGGAGACTAAATGCATAGCTAACTGAGCATAGGACTGGAGAACATCACGAAGATTGGGATGGGTACAAATAAACTTTGAGCCTCTATCTTTTGTTTCTTTAAACCGTGAACCAGGCCACGTTACAACCCTTAAAAGTCCTAACTGAAGCATGGTTAGTTCGAAAGCATACTGTTACCAAAGGTATCCCGACTCCTTAAGGTCTACTATAACTTTTGAGTTGATATCACTTTCTTACAAAAAAAAAAAACTTCGTTTTATTCAAAAAAAATGTTTTTAAACTTTCAAGACAAACATATGCATTCGCATCTTATGAATTTCATTACAAAGTACACTTGTCTATGTAGTTTCAGATGTTTAAACATCAGGGAGAAGTTGCATGGGGCATGGCTAATGGCTAAAAAATCCTACTGACTGACGAAGTAACTTTAAAAACTCGTCAAAAGAAGAAACATCCCTTACGCATGACTGGGATGGCTAATGTGTACACACGGCATAACTCGTCATTATCCCATTTACATGGGGCAATCTAATCAAGATCCATTGGAATCTCTCAAGGACGCTGCATAGCCCATGGGGCAAGTCCATTACCTGGGGGCATGTTGCAAAGATCGCTCAGTATCAGATGGCATTAATACCACTCTCACTGGAACCTTTATAGGACACTGCTCAATTTGTCCATATAGTCTTCTCTAAGACATGTTCAAATACTTTTTACCCTTTCCAGGAGCCTTTTTCAGACAGTCTTTTAAAAGACCCACCTTCTTATCCTTTCTATTTTCAAACCCTTGCAGACAGTCTTCTCTAAGACATATTCATTTCCAATAACCTTTTCTAGATAGTCTTCTGTAAGACATCTCTTAACCTTTTTTCAGTTAGTCTTTTAAGACATATTCAAACTTCTCTTACGCTTTCAAGAACCTTGTCAAACTTTGTTTAAAGTACAGAGTCTTTTCTAAGACAGTTCACCATCCTTTCTAGGGTAATCTTCTTCAAGACGTCTTTTCCTAAGTTTTGTTTAAAACGCCACAAAAACAGTCTCTATCCTCTATAGGTATATTTTTCACCCTCTACACAAACATATCCCTTTGAGCTTTGTTTAAAGCGCAATATTGTTTAAGACAATTTCCCATTCTTTCCAAGGACCTCTTCAGGTAGTCTTATAGAAGGCATCATCTCATCCTAAGTACTCCGCAAATCATTGTCCGTCAGGATGCGACCGAAGTGCATGGCTCATTCTGAAAAGTATCTACTTCACATTCAAATCAACACTTAGCATCAAGGAGACCTCAAAATTGGTCTAATCAAAGACGATCATTCAAAGACTCTTGAATGGGGAAACCACATCCAGAGGGTTTTCCTAAAAACAGGGGCATACAACCAAGGATCCTATTGACTAGGGGCATATCTTTCAAAAAAATCAAACACTGGGGCAATGCATATCAGGCAAGACATGGTGAAACTCGAGTTCCCTCTAAAGGTCCCTCCTTCAGATTAAGGGGCACGTCTCTCAAAATTTCTGATATTCGGGAAGTCACACTAGCATCATACAAAGAGCATTGTTGCATATTTGATCTTCCCACGCCTGTACTATTTACATCCCGCAGTGTGGGATCGGCATACATGCATAATTCTCATTTATTTTGAGAATCTCATTACATGACACATGCATCATGACATTGCATAAAACTAACGTTGCCTTTTCAGGTCACTTCATAATTAAAAGGATGTTATCATCCAATTACAACACAAATGCGATCGTATCCACGATTCGATCTTAACACTCACAGATACAATTCCAAATACCTCATTCCAAGTCTTTCTTCAAAGACAATCCTGAAGCAATCTAAGAATTTCTCACCTCTCCAGGTAGTCTTGTCCAAGACAATCATCCTAATCTTTCCAAGCAGTCTTATGTAAGACGTATCCTGACCTTTCTAGGTAGTTTTGTTTAAAATATTTCATAGCCTTTATAGGAACCTTTCTAGGTAGTTTTGTTTAAAACATTCCACGACCTTTATAGGAACCTTTCGAGGTAGTTTTGTTTAAAACATATCGTGTCCTTTATAGGAACCTTTATAGGTAGTTTTGTTTAAAACCTATCGTGTCCTTTATGAGAACCTTTATAGGTAGTTTTGTTTAAAACGTATCGTGTCCTTTATAGGAACCTTTATAGGTAGTTTTGTTTAAAACGTATCATGCCCTTTATAGGAACCTTTCTAGGTAGTTTTGTTTAAAATGTATCGTATCCTGTCTAGGAACCTTTCTAGGTAAGTCTTGTTTAAGGTATCCTGTACCCTATCTAAGAGCCTTTCCAGGTGAGTCCTGTTTAAGACGTTTCATATCTTTTTAGGAGCCTTTCTAGGTGAGTCTTATTTAGGACATATCATGCCTTTATAGGTAGCCTTCTTAAAATGCTTATCCAATCTTTTCTAAGACACACTTAGTTCTTTTAAAGAACTCCTCAGTTAGTCTTCTCCAAGACATCCTTCCTAAGCATTATTCGAAACCTAAGCCTCTTTGCATCAATCTGCGATACATCCTATTCAGGAACCTCTTCAAGTAGTCTTATGTAAGACATTACTCCGTATCTTCAGATACAATTAATATGATCCTGGTATGAAGAGCATATGCTCTGGACAAGCATCTTGTCAAACAAATGGGTGGCATCTATAAGCCCATCTCCTGCGGAACTCCTTCCCTACGCAAGCAAATTTCAGGGCATTTCAGTGTCCAATCATCTTCTACCTCTTCAGGTTCAAGAAGATTGAACAGGGGCAGCTGTCATACCCCAAAATTTGCCCTCCATATTCCATTTACAATGATTCAAAGTTCAAGGTTCAGTTCCAAAGATTACTCACTCAAAAGTCCAGATGATCCACAGTCAACTGATTCAAACCTGAAGGTCAACTACAATCAAAGCATGATTCAAACCTATGATCATTGGTCAAACATCAAGCATAGAATAATAACCATCATTTGATCAAGCATTGATCATGATTCCATTAATAGAAACTCAGAGATGAACAAATACAAAAAGGTTCAAATTAGGGTTTCTTAGGAGAAAGTCAACCCAACTTTGACTAGGCATAACTTTCACATGGAACATCAAAAATACCTCACTCAAAGCCTATTTTGAAGGAAATTGTATTCCCTACAACTTTGTCTCTTACAAGCCAGGGCTAGAAATGATTCATTTGAGAGCTACAATGCAAAAGATTACAGGTCATTTTCAGGCATCCTCCAAAAGCAGTTTTTTCCCAAAGAGGATATGATCAAGATAAAAGCTCCAAATGAAAAATATATTCCAAAGTGGCTTATAGAGGACCTCTTGAGGTTTCCAAAAAGTATTAGAACTCCCTCGTAGCTTAAAAATTGAGTGAGATATGCTTAATCAAAGTGGGGTGATTTTGGAGGACCAAATGTGAAAAAAGAAGGTTCAAATTGAGAAATTTTGCAAATGGGCCTATGGTTTTATGATCTAAACTTGATTTTTTAGAATTTTATTTCATTTTTATGATTTAATTAAGATAGAAAATCAAATATTTTGGCAAAAGATGCATTTTGATTGTTTCCAATCAATATTTATGATCAAATATCATCTAATTTTCGTGCACTATTGATTGAGGAAAGAATTGGTACAAATATGGCCAAAATAGAAAGTTATTATTCAAAAAAAATAAAATCAATTCCCACAAACTTGCAATATTGGATTCAAGGACTTTGGGCTTCATTCTTTTGACCTAATTTGATTCTCCTATAAGTATACAAGTCAGAGCAGTGGATTAGGGGAGAAAATTTGGACAAAAAACGCAACTGCAGGAACTCAAAGGTCGTCAAGAAATTGAGATTCGGTTTCAAGGCATTGGAGGTTTTCAACAAGGTTCAAGCATTGCAAAAGGTTCACTGAGGAATTTGGAACGTGTCTGGACAATAGCATAGCATCAGCACCCCCAGAACACTCTCCCATAAGCCAAAGTAAGTCGCTTCAGATTCTTGGTCGATTAACATTATATACGCATGTTCATGTTGTTTTGATTGTATGTTTGGCTTTTCCTAATTGCTATGGTTGATTCTGGACTGTTTGATTGAGTTTTTGCGCGCTATAGGGTGATCGGCCATTGGAGGCCGGTCCAAGCTTTTAGGGTTCATAATTGGGGTTATCTTGTAAGCATAAAATCAGGTCAAATTAAATGTGTGGTTGAGTTCGTGTGGTCTAGGCGAAGCTTTTTGAAGGGTTGCGAAATATTTTTTGTAAAGCATAGGCTATTCGCTATTTTCCAGGGGCTTTTGCTACGAACAGAATCGCGCCAGATTCGTAGCTAATTCTACAGGTTTTTTGCAGGTGTGTTGGAGAAGATGATGAGTTGTCATCATCTAATTCGTAGGTTTGAATCTGCGCGCGTTTTTCATTGCATGTTGTTGATCTTACTATATAGTGTATGGAACGTGTGTTTCAATCAGCTGAATAACTTGGTTGGGGGGGTTAGTGGACGCGTTTGGGAGTGGAGGGTCATAGGTTCGAACCCTCCCTCCAACATTATTTTTTAGAATATTTGCTTCTCGATCCTGTGAGGTGCGCCCCCTATAGAACACTATGCACTCTCAAAATCTGACCCTTCAACCACTACCAACTCAGATCTAACGCCCAAGATCTGATCCCCTATAATATGTACCCTCAAGCCACTCATACTGAATCAAAACCTTATTAACTAAAATGATTTTAATTAATTTATATGTTTTAGTTAAATTCTTTTTAAATATTCATTCATATAATAATAATTTATTTTTATAAATAAATTAATATATGGTACTAATATTTAAAATGACAATTTATTGTTCGTTCCGATTAAATCAATTAATCGTGATGGTCAATAATGAATTTTAATTAAAATGTTATTTAATTAAAATATAATCAATTATATTCGATTAAATGGTTGCAATTATCTTATTGATTGTGATGATTAATCCTCCCTTGTTCTAAATTTAATTTGTTATTATTTGTAATCGTATTAATCGGTTATGAGGGGTAACAATACAAAATAAAATTCACAAAAATAATAAAACACATTAATTCATTATTAGTGATAATCGAATCAATCGATTTGAATTGGTAATGGTGCAAAACCTCTAATCTCTTAACTATGGTGATCAAACCTATTGATCATTGCGGTTAGTTGTGCCAAATCAGGGTTGTACGCCCGAATCTTAAAATATTTCTTAAATCCATTCAAAAACCACAATACTAAACTATGGATTTTCATCCTCATCAATTAGACAATTCAAAAACGCTTTTCAAAGCACAAACAATTTCAAACACTTTCAATTCTAATTCTAAGGCGTACAACCCTCCCCGAACTACGTTGACTCTGATCCTCCATAAGGAGGTACGTAGGCACTTGGCAACAAGGCGAGTCCCCTTCCCCCTCTTCAAAATTCTAATCATGTCATTATAATTCTGTTTGCCATATTTCTTTATGAACCCTACCATGAAACCCTGATCTTTGAATTATTAGCCTTTAGGAAAGGGCTGAGGGTGCCTAACACCTTCCTTGAACCTGATTATAATAACTTACCCTGAATCTCGTATCTGCGTAGGGTTTCCTATTCGCCCTTCAGAATAGGTGGCGACTCTCTAAGTATAAAATTTTAGGCAGGTTGCTACACAACTCTCCCCCACTAAAAGAGTTTTCGTCCTCGAAAACATACTTCCAGTGAAAAGAGTCTTCATCTGACTCTCTAGTTCCCAGGTAACATTTCCGTAGTCGATCCTCAAATTTCATCTGACATAACCAACAGAAAGCATGTCTCATGCATTCAATCTCTGCTCTTACGTTGCATTAGACCAATCCATAGGTGTACCACTCGTTATATCTCCTAAAGGTTAACAACAATAGAACATTGAAGTAAAACCCATACAATGTGCTCAATAACCGAATAATATAATTACATAATCCATTGTATGATCACACCTGATCAACACTACAGTAATGCATTCCATCTATCGAACGTACCAACCTTAAACATACTTTTTCATTTGAACGATAAAATAATACTTACACTATTCACCAACTGCTTCTTTCAAGAAAACTCAATAATCGTATTCTTCATACCATTGAATTTCAACTATCTGACTCCTCTCAAGTCACACTAGCAATTATCAAACACGTTTACATTCCACTTTTGCTGCACTATTCTGATTACCCTTTATAATCATCATCACCAATTAGATTTCTTAGTTTTATCCGATTATGGCTCTCTCTACTCATTCATTCAAGAATCATTATTTACCATCCACTATACTAATTTTCCACTCAGCAATGTTTACTCGCACCCAAAAACTAATCATTGATTTACTTCCTCCATTTAAACATCCTAACCATCAGAACGAGTGCACACAAGTAGTTATAATCACACTCATCAGCCTCAATATACCATTGCTTACAAAATAGCTCTAACTGAGTCCCGCTCTTTTCTAAGAATTAAATCAACTTCGTCCTTCATAGAGTATGATTCTTCATTATATTTGGAATCTACAATAACACCTTACAACATCACCAAATTATTATAGCATCATATAGTATCAACTCATCGTCTTAACTTCGCTGAATACATACTCGTTAAATACGTACAACCACAATAACATATTCATCACCTCGGCAATTATTCAAAAGGGTTCTAATTCTCCGGTACAACATCCTTACATCCACTAGATCCTATGTTGCACCCCAAAATTTGCCCATCCAATTTTTATTTCTAACTGGCTTATTATTCTTATAATCATTCGCATATTAGGTCATCTAGCATAAGTCACGCATTCATCTAGCACAGGATTGAGGATTTTGAAGAGTTGGGACTTTACTATTGTTTCAAGGCTCTCACTTAAGATGGACTCAAATTGTTTCTACATCCATCATGGTCAGAAGTCAAGATTTTAGTTGTGGATTTTTCTTTATCAAATTATGGGGTACCACATCGAGATTTAATTTGAATTTATATGGAGTTTGTGAATCATTTTAAAGAAGAAAGCATTACATCTTCTAAATTGGTGAATGGAATGAATTGGAGGCCCATTGAAGTTTGCAAGTGGAATTGAGGAATAAAATTAGCTTCATTCAAGTTTCACTTATTCTTTATGTCATTTGGAAATAATGATCAATTGTGCAAGTGGGCCAAAAAAGACTTAGATGCTAATAATGCATATGGAGGGAAAATGAGAATTCAAATATTATTTGGAACTTATCACAAATATGTTGAAGCATATCACAAGATCCTATGAACCATGCCATCATAAGCCTTTCACCACATTTCCAAGTCATAAAGAGATTACATGTTCACAAGTGTCCATGGAAGAATCTAAATTATATACAAGAATAATTTTTGAATACATACAATAAGCTGTTACAAAAAGGAGCCATTTACATCATTCCCAGAATCCATCCATTTACAAATTATCCTAAACATCATTTACATCACTACTATATACATTACACATTCTCTTTGCACTCTAATCTATCATGAAGAATTCAGTTGAATAAGTCTTCAATTAATCTTCTATTCAAAGAAAACCAAACCCTTTTCAATTCTCTTTCTCCTTTTCTGACCAAAATGACCTTGCAGGTCACCATCTAATCCCCCTCTAGTCTACACCACACCTTGTTTCTAGTGACTTCATACATCATGAGAACTAGCATACCACACCGAAACTGCCGTATGCCCGAAAAACTAGCAGCCTGTTGTCCCTGTTCCAACAAACCAGCAGTTGTAATAAGAAAAAAGGAAAGCAAGCTTGTTGCGTACAGAAAACACAATCAAGTACAGTAAAGGGCCCCAAAACCAATTGAAAGACAAGGTGATGTCACCGAGTAATAGACTGGTTTCACCTCTGGAAAGTTGGAAAACTGAGTTGAAATTTGAAAAAGAAACAAGTTTGAGATGACATGAAACCAATAACCAAAAATAACAGATTTCCAGGCTATTTCAACTTAGCAGCTAACCTTCAGTTTGACATGTAACTAATCCTAATAACCGTTTCCTAACTAACTATCCTAACATTCAGCATAACAGAATTCCAAACATGTAACTAACCCTCAACTTCTCCTAACTTCTAACCAATTCCAAACACGCTTCTGACTAACTACCTAACAGCCACAAACAGAACCCAACTACCTTACTCTCCACATAACTAACTTTCAACAAACCATAACATAATCCCTAACCGTTTTCACAACCAACTAACTGAAACTAACAACATTCAACAGAGAAGAAGAGGAGGAGATATAACTGAAATCAACAGAAACAGAGTGGGCTAACCTCTATATAATCTTCTCCTTGACCTTCGTTTCAATCTTCTTCCACGATTCACCTTCATCACTCTCTTCACTTTCACTCCCCCATTTCTTCAACCATTCTTCACTCACCACTTCCACTCTCATCAACCACCTCCACCATTTTCTCAGCAGAACCACCAATAATCTCCCATCTTCATCACCTTCTTTCACTCATCTTCATCCCTTCACTCGACCATCTTTATCATTCACCAAACTTCAGTTCTCCATTCTTTCTCACCATCAACCTTCACCGTTTTCTCCCACTATTGATCTTCTCACCATCTCCGTAATCTCTATCTAGAAAAGAGAAAGAAAATTGAGAATCGCGAGAAGAAATAGGTAACAGAAAATGGAAAAGATTGTGCAACACGAAAATTGGAAATTCACCTTGGAATCCTCTTTTCTCCATCTCTCTAAACCTTCAACCTCATCGCCCTCCCTTGGTTCTTGATAGTTACCAAAGTCCTGCAACAAGAACTTCATCAATATCATCTCCATAGCAAAAATTGAATAGAAACCAGAAGAAGAAAGAACCTGTAAACAAGTTTCTCGGAGCTTCATCCTCAGATTCGCTAATTCTTCTTCTCTGCATAAAAATCTCTGATCCTCTCTCGATTTCAAGGGAATAGCTTGTTCGTCATCATCATCGCATTGTTCATCATCGCCAACCACTTCAATCACCACCGCTCTCCACCTTCCTCGCAAATCGTTATCAATCATCGTCTTCATCACCTGTGACCGTCAATTTTGCTGGATTCTCAACAACGACATCAAGAACAGAGAAGTGAACTGATCAAAAACGCCGTTTCTCCGGTTGTGTTTGAAGATCTTGCCCGGAGGTGCGGGAGCTTTCCGATCGCCACCGTCGCGAGAGAGAGGAAGTCTGAGTGATAGAAGTCTGAAGGTCACAACATTTACCGTAACTCCTTTTTCATTTTCATTTTATGATTATGAATAATAATGTTATTAATCCGATTAATTTTGTCTAACTAGAATGTAACATAAGGTTTAATCCCTAATCAATTGAGTTAATTGACATTAGAAAAATGAACAAAAATCTGAATAAACATATCTTGGGCCAATTCTAGTTCGCACCCCCCTTGGCCCATGTTGCATTTTTTGGCATATAAGAAACTGAACAAAAACGAACTATTCTGGGCCAACCATTGGGCCCTGCGTAGCATCTTATTTTTCACACCTTAAACTCAATTCTCACCCCCTGTTTACATTGCTATTTTTAAGTTCTAGTAGTCTTTTTGCCATTTTCTTTTAGGTTGTAAGAACACTAATTTTTCTCCTATATTTTTAGACCTTAGTACTAATTTTGACATATAAAAATAATCATTAAAAATAGTAGTTTTAGGCTATTTGTTTTAGTCTTTTACTTGACTTGTAATTCAATTTCTCCCATAAAATCAATATAAAAAATAATAGTATTTTACCCCATTTTGTACTATTTTTTGGCTTGTTGCTTCATGCTTGTGTATAATTTGGTACCATTATATCATTCTCAATTTTGCTCATGTATCTTATGACTTATAATTGTGACTTTATTTTCATGTCTCTTTAATTCCTAACTTTAGGTAGAAACCATGACAACATTAGAACTTAGAAGTTCCCTTCATAACATTAAGCTAGTTATTCATTTTAGGCTACTTTTCTTCTTCTTTTTCTTTTCAACATTAAAACATTAACAAATAGAGATGCGAATCACATTAAGAAAGTGATAGAGAAATGAGTGGGATTCATTCCCTAATCTGTTTCTCAATCACTTAGTGGCATAGAAATGAGTGGGATTCATTCCCTAATCTGTTTCTCGGTCACTACTTAATGGGAGAGAAATGAGTGGGATTCATTGCCTAATCTGTTTCTCGAACATTAACTAATGGGATAGAAATTAGTAGGATTCATTCCCTAATCTGTTTCTCGAACATTACATAATGGGATAGAAGTGAGTGGGATTCATTCCCTAATCTGCTTCTCGATCATTATACATTTTCATGTGATTCGAAACGCAAAGTAAATTCCCTTAAAAAATACCCAACCAAAAACATCTAAAACACTTAATAAAGGCTCAGACCTAAACAAAGTAAGGAAGTGATGCGAAGCCTTGTATTGGGTTTTGTTCATCATGGAATTACATCTAAAAGACACAAACCAATTTTCTCTCTTCTCTCTCTTGCCTCCGAGGCATTCTTTCTCTTGCCTTCAGGGCATTCTTTCTCCTAATCGAACACGTTATTTCCGCTCCATTCCCAGCTTAAGACTCCAGAGGTCGAGCAGCGGAGTGCGAATGTAACTGTTCAACTAAAAAACACAAAAACAAACTAAAACATGTGAGCCGAACTACGGCGCTCTGATTCCTGAAAAGGATACGTAAGCATTAGGTCGCGGGGCCTAAGCGAGCACAACTATTTATAAACGTTATTTTCCCCGTGTTTCTTTTTCTTTCATTTGCATGCATTCCCTTAGTAATTAAACTTTAGATTTATACACCCTTAGAATAGAGCAAACATAGGTGGATACCATCGAGTACGATGGGCATGAGGGGTGCTAGCACCTTCCCCTTGCGTAACCGACTCCCGTACCCTATCTCCGGTCGAAAGACCTCGTTCTTATTCATTCCAGGTTTTCTGATATTCCTTTCCCTCGATGGGATAAATATATTGGTGGTGACTCTGTTCATTTTCGCGAGCGTGCGACAGCTGGCGACTCTGCTGGGGATGTGATAGACCTGTGCTGGTCCATTCTTAGAGAGTCGATCCTAGCCTTCGTTTGTTTGTTTATTGGGTGTGCTTATATATTGCTTATGCTTCGCTTCATTTATTTTGTGCTTACATATCATGACTATTTACTGCTCGCATATCAGGTTTTTTTTCTCGCATTCTGGACTATATTATGGGTCCCCGTGGGGACCACATATTTTCACTGTTTGCAGGTTGGATGGGATGTTATATGAGGTAAAAGGCCCAATACCCAGGCCAGAGTGATACTTAGGCTACCTAGGACAGAGTGGATAGTCATGACGCCAACAGAATGTCAGGTTCTGTTGATTGCGATCATGAGACCCACGACTAGTTGAGGTTCAAATGGGATACCATTGTTGGCATGTATTTGCAACAATGATGGTGTTTCAGGAGAACTGTTAACGCTGGAAACCTGTTGACCTACCTTATACTAGATCACACCTGTGAGATGGGTTGGGAAATTTTGTTTTGCAGGAAAACATGCCTCCATCCTACCCTAAGCCATTCAGACTATCTATCATAATCAACGTCAAACCTCTGAATCTGGAGGTTTGACCTTATGTGACTTATTCAAAGGCTATCTATCAGAATCAACGTCGAACCTCTGAATCTGGAGGGTTCGACCATCTTTGACTTATACACATACTATTTATCAAGAAAGCAACGTCAAACCTCTGAATCTGGAGGATTCGACCACCACGAGAAGCTGTTATCCAAGAGGCCTTGATCTTTGATCCTGATTTATGCTGCATTTGCATCATCATTAACATTTTTGCATTCATGCATGTGCATCCATGGTTACCAAAGACTTACCTTCTTCCTATCCATCAGATCAGTCAAGAGGATTCCTCCACACCGATATCTGACAAGAGCTCACAGAAGAAGAATCATGGAGAACTATGAGGAAGATCAAGTTGCCATTAAAGAAGAGATGGATCAACTGAAAGGCAAGGTTGATGCTATTTTGGAAGCCCTCCAATCTTTGAGAAATGAAAGGGTTCCTGTTGTGCAAGAGATTCCTGTTGTTGCTAATCAACTTGCTGCTAGTCAACCTGAAGGCATTCAACCTGATGTCATTCCACCTTCTTCTACTCCACTTGAGTTCCAACCAAGGACTAATGCTACTCTTGGGATGCCATTTAGCTTCATGACTGCCGATACTCTTGGAGCTTCAAACCAAGGAGGACCTATGCCCATAACTTCTGGAGTGCCGACTATGACTGGGCCTGTTTTCCCATTTCCTACTCCACCTCCTCATACAGAGATTCCTTATCCTGCTTTCTGTGGTCCTCAGTCTGCTAATCCATAAATGCACCCAATACCAACTGTTGAAAGAGCTCGACCCGTTGAGAGATCTGCTGAGAAGTATCAAATTATTGAGGAAAGGATTCGAGCTATTGAAGGTTTTAGTGCTATGGGATGGATGCTGAAGAGATGTGCTTAGTTCCTAATCTGGTTATTCCTCCCAAGTTCAAGACTCCCGACTTTCAGAAGTACAAGGGTTTGAGCTGTCTAAAGAGCCATATCATCATGTATTGTTGTAAGATGGCTTCTCACATTCACAATGACTCATTGCTCATCCATTGCTTTCAAGATAGCTTGTCTGGGTCATCTTTGAACTGGTATATGAATCTAGAGCGTAATAGGATCCGATCTTGGAAGGACTTGTCTGATGCCTTTCTCAAGCAATATCAATACAACATTGACATGGCACCGACTAGGTTGCAACTACAGAGTCAGGTGCAAAGTGTCATACCCCAAATTTGTCCTACCCTATTCATCTGGCTTATAATTCATATACATACATCATTTAGTTCATAATCCATACCCATGCATGCATATCATTGGTATCAATCAAAGACTAGCAAGAAAGAGCTTTTATGGCAAGGAATTTCCTACCAAATGTGAGGATTTGAGGTGTGATTGTGTGGCTTTGTTTTCATTGATGTCTTCCTGGATTAGGGTTTTTCTCAACTCAAGGCATTGGCGGGGGTGTACAAGTCTAGAAGTCATCTGATCCTCTAAATCAGGGTTTCCTCAACCAAAGTCAACCAGTTGACTTTCTGGTCAAAATTTAATCAGGAATGGATTTTATGAGTGAGAAGCTTTCATACTAGCCATGTGGATGTATTCATTTGACTGGATTTGACTGGAGGAGATTTAATCAAGAATTCCATCAATAATCAGGAAAATCAGAACAGTTGACTTTTGGGTCAAAATCAGAAGAATTATTCAAATATTGACTTTCGGTGGAAAATCAGTCAAGAAAAGTCAAAGAATGGATAAAATCAGGAGTTTGTCAAAAGGTTGCCAAAAATAGAAAAATGACAAAAAGGGAAAGTTTTGACACTTAGAAAAATTTTGAAGGCTTTAAATCTTGATGAACAGTCCACTTCAGCCCTGATTTACACGTGTCAAAAGGCCTCATTTGAGAAAAATTCCAACATCAAAAATGTTCAGATCATGGAATGCTACAATTCTCTACTTGGACATTTCTTCATTTGAAGCTTGTATGAAGAGATAAAATGAGTTGAAGTTGCTGAAAAGTCATTTGAGCCAAGTCACAATTCAGGTCATGGACCAGGTCATGACCTGGCATTTCATCAAACATATGGCATGCCAAATTTCAAGTTGATTTTAGAGATATACAAGTGTGATATGAATGCAAACTTGGTATGCATCCACTCTACTCCATGCCCTCTATACAGTGAAACAAAAACCAAGTCAATTGAGTAGGTATTGAATCAATTGTGAAGCTCCAAAGTCATGCCCTTACCAAGTCATGCTCTGCCAAAGATTTGGGCCAGTATGTAAGGCACAACGTAAGCATATGATCAAGCACATGGCGTGCCATTTTCAAGCCTAATTTTAGAAGTCTATAAATTCCCATTGAGATCAATCTTGGTTTTAGACTCTTCCTTGCCATGCCCTCGTTCAAACAAGCCACATATGGCAACAATTGGGTATATGCAGATCGAGATATAAAGCTACAAAGTTGCCCCCCGGCCAAGTCATGTCCTTGCCTAAGGTATGTATAAAAGTCAGGCCACGCATGCGCCTCATATCCATTGTGTGCCATCATGTTTGTAAACAATTCTCTTACGATTCCAAGCTTCATCTCAAGGCATCTTCAACATCAAAAATACTCTACCCCATATCTTCTTTGTTTTGATCATAAAAATTGAAGCAAATGATGGCATAAGGTTGGAGTTGTGGGCACATAAAGATAGCCATGCAGTAATAGCTGAGAAAAGATCCAATACATTGCATCTCCACCCTAAGCCATGCACCATGAACCACACTCACTCTATATAAGCTTCAAGTCCTTCACAATTAACAGACACGATTCACTTTTTTCTCTTCACTCTCTCCTCATTCTCTCATCACTCTCTTCCCTCTCCTCTAACTAACTTTCACCACCCTAACCACCTCCATAACTAACTCCTCCGATCCACAACCACCACCTCATCACCTCCATAACAACCACAACAAACTCCAACAAACCTCTTCTATACCTTCATCATCTTCATCCTCATCACCAGCCAACCCTAACCGTTCATAACTGCCATTACCAACTTCCTCATCTCATCATCTCCCTCACGAGCAACACCATAACAACACAACAATCTTCAATCACCTCCATTGATCTTCAAAGCTGAGCAACCTATCTCATCTCTTCATCATATGCAACTGGACGTGACTGAAGCTCGTGCTTGTTTCGCAAACTCTTGCCTATCACTGTTGCCTATCATCATCGCTATCTGAACTCAAGGGATTGGAGTGCAACTTGCAGAGTCTGTTGGATCTTGGATCAAGAATCTAATCAAGTAAGCAACTGAAACCTTCTGAGCATGCTAGTAAATAAGTCATGTGTGTTATATATGCATCAGTGTGTTCTCTTTTGTGATTTGCGTCTGCTTCAGATATCTGGAATTGATTTGCGTTTTCGAGCATGTTGACGGCGTAATTAGGTTCTGTGTAACGTAAGGATCATTTTGGCATAGGTAACACGTGCTTCGGTAAAGTTTGATCAAGTTAGGGTTTTAGAGATGTCATTCGGTTTGGGTGATAGAGGTCATATTTCACCAAACTAAGCTCAGATCCAAAATCTACGCAAAATTTCGAGCGGATTAGTGGTGGTTTCGTAAATTTATGGAGATAAAGATTTGTCTCCTCCGGGGGAGGCACCGGAGAAGATGACCGGAGCTCCGTCTCTGGCGTCTGTGCTCCTCTCCCCTTCTCTTTCCGTTGCGATGACGTGGCGCACATGTAGCGGTCCTCTCTCCCAACCTACAGCCATGCATATGATTAGAGATGAGGTGTGGCGCGTTCTGATTGGATGCTTTGTTATTTTTGTCTCATGCTCATTTAAACGAACCTTGTCCAATTGATATGTTAATCTTTCTTTTTCATGTCACGCTGAAAATAATAAAAACAAATGAAATAAAGAATGGAAATGGTTGGTTTTGCTAGTTGGGCCACGCCCCTTTGGGCCTTCTCCTCTCTTCCACGCTACACCTCTGTTTTGCTAATGCACCACTTGGTATTGGACCAGGCCTGGACGCCTTGCTATTCCCACACCCCCATTTTAGGCCCTGTTTTACATTTAATTGATTTCTAGTTCACATGAAAATACTTTTGCACCCCCAGCTAATAAAAAACAATAAAAATAGTTTTCCTTTTTACTTTTTGCTTATTACTTCAATTTCCATGCAAATAAAAAATGATAAAAATGTTTTTTACCCAATTAGAAATTTTTGAAATATTGTTTCCTTTTTAATTGAATTTTTAGTTGGTATTTTCTTTGATTTTTGATTGAATGATAAACCATAGAAATAAATAGTTTTTTAGTTTTAATTCAAAATGGTTTTGACTTGAATAGAAAAAATGCAATCGCTTGTGAATATTTTCCTTATTAGGTTGGATTTTTAATTCTTTTATTTTGTGAATATTTTCCATATATTGTGAAATACCAAAAATACCGCTAGTTATTAAAGTTGGTTTTAATCAACTTAAATAACTTTTTCTCCATTCTTTTAGGAATTAAA